>NW_007252285.1:181856-199594 GCF_000164805.1 Carlito syrichta | reverse complement strand
CAGTCAGCGAAATACACAGGGACCCCAGGCATGGACAATCAGGGGAAAGGCCCAGGCACTCAGGGTCTCGCCTCTACCAGCTATCCACTCATGAACAGTCTGAGTTTGCCCATGGAGGATCTGGATCCAGCGGTGGAGGAACACGAGGGTCCCACCGTGAGCAGGCACGAGACAACTCTAGGCACTCAGTGTCTCATGAGGGTCATGCAAACAATTCGGGAAGATCAGGATCAAGCAGAGGAGGACAGCAGGGATCCCACCATGAGCAATCGGGAGACAGAGCTGGACACACAGGGTCCCATCACGACCATTCCGTCTCCCAGGGACGGTCTGATGCTTCCCATGGCCAACCAGGATCCAGAATTGCAAGTAGACAAGGATCCGGCCAGGGACAATCACGAGATAGCTCCAGGCATGCAGGCTCTCGTCACCACGAGTCCCACAATCGGGCAGACAGCTCTGGACACTCGCATGCCGGGCATGGTCAACCCTCTACATCCAGGACCAGCAGACAGCGGGGATCCAGTGGGAGCGTGAACAGTGACAGTGAAGGACACTCAGAAGACTCAGAGAGGCACTCTGGGTCTGGTTTCCGAAGCCATCCTGGATCCAACCATGGCCAGACAAGAGATGGCTCTAGACACTCAGGGTCTCATCCAAATGACCAAGCCAGACATGGACAGTCTGCAGACAGCTCTAGACACTCAAGCTCTCGTCATGGAGACACTTCCTCTGGTAGACCGGCTGAGTCTTCTCATGGCGGGACAGGATCAAGTCCAAGAGGAAGACAAGAATCCCGTCACGAGCAGTCAGCAGACAATCCCAGACACTCAGGGGCTGGACACGGACATTCATCCTCTGTATCCCAGACACACAGACACCGGGGATCCAGTGGAAGCGAGGTCAGTGATAGTGAGGGACACTCAGAAGACTCAGATAGACGAACAGTAGGGTCAGCCCACGGTCCATCAGGCTCCAGTCAGCGAAATACACAGGGACCCAGGCATGGACAATCAGGGGAAAGGCCCAGGCACTCAGGGTCTCGCCTCTACCAGCTATCCACTCATGAACAGTCTGAGTTTGCCCATGGAGGATCTGGATCCAGCGGTGGAGGAACACGAGGGTCCCACCGTGAGCAGGCACGAGACAACTCTAGGCACTCAGTGTCTCATGAGGGTCATGCAAACAATTCGGGAAGATCAGGATCAAGCAGAGGAGGACAGCAGGGATCCCACCATGAGCAATCGGGAGACAGAGCTGGACACACAGGGTCCCATCACGACCATTCCGTCTCCCAGGGACGGTCTGATGCTTCCCATGGCCAACCAGGATCCAGAATTGCAAGTAGACAAGGATCCGGCCAGGGACAATCACGAGATAGCTCCAGGCATGCAGGCTCTCGTCACCACGAGTCCCACAATCGGGCAGACAGCTCTGGACACTCGCATGCCGGGCATGGTCAACCCTCTACATCCAGGACCAGCAGACAGCGGGGATCCAGTGGGAGCGTGAACAGTGACAGTGAAGGACACTCAGAAGACTCAGAGAGGCACTCTGGGTCTGGTTTCCGAAGCCATCCTGGATCCAACCATGGCCAGACAAGAGATGGCTCTAGACACTCAGGGTCTCATCCAAATGACCAAGCCAGACATGGACAGTCTGCAGACAGCTCTAGACACTCAAGCTCTCGTCATGGAGACACTTCCTCTGGTAGACCGGCTGAGTCTTCTCATGGCGGGACAGGATCAAGTCCAAGAGGAAGACAAGAATCCCGTCACGAGCAGTCAGCAGACAATCCCAGACACTCAGGGGCTGGACACGGACATTCATCCTCTGTATCCCAGACACACAGACACCGGGGATCCAGTGGAAGCGAGGTCAGTGATAGTGAGGGACACTCAGAAGACTCAGATAGACGAACAGTAGGGTCAGCCCACGGTCCATCAGGCTCCAGTCAGCGAAATACACAGGGACCCAGGCATGGACAATCAGGGGAAAGGCCCAGGCACTCAGGGTCTCGCCTCTACCAGCTATCCACTCATGAACAGTCTGAGTTTGCCCATGGAGGATCTGGATCCAGCGGTGGAGGAACACGAGGGTCCCACCGTGAGCAGGCACGAGACAACTCTAGGCACTCAGTGTCTCATGAGGGTCATGCAAACAATTCGGGAAGATCAGGATCAAGCAGAGGAGGAAAGCAGGGATCCCACCATGAGCAATCGGGAGACAGAGCTGGACACACAGGGTCCCATCACGACCATTCCGTCTCCCAGGGACGGTCTGATGCTTCCCATGGCCAACCAGGATCCAGAAGTGCAAGTAGACAAGGATCCGGCCAGGGACAATCACGAGATAGCTCCAGGCATGCAGGCTCTCGTCACCACGAGTCCCACAATCGGGCAGACAGCTCTGGACACTCGCATGCCGGGCATGGTCAACCCTCTACATCCAGGACCAGCAGACAGCGGGGATCCAGTGGGAGCGTGAACAGTGACAGTGAAGGCCACTCAGAAGACTCAGAGAGGCACTCTGAGTCTTGTTCCAGAAATCATCCTGGATCCAACCATTCCCAGTCTAGTGTTGGTTCAAGACACTCTGGGTCTCATCTAGGTAGAAACAGTCATAAACAGTCTGAGTCTATTCCTCAACACTCAGACTTCAGTACTACAAGGGAACATGGGTACTCTACTAATTTTTCTCGGGAATTAGGGTCTGGCTCAAGAGCTCAATCACATTGCAGACAGGATAATTTTGATTCTAATAATTTTTACTCTGAGAGAATTCAAAGAGAACAGGATGATTCTGGTTTGGGTTGGAGACATGGCAGCTATGGTAGTGCTGGTTATGAATATGGTCAGTCAGGGTTTGCACAGTCTCAGGATGGAAAGGTCTGTTACAATTCCAGGCCTGTGGAATTGAAGAACAGTTCTGAAATCAGAAAAGCATCTGGCTATGGAGAAGAGTTTACAAGATTCAATGTAATCTGTAGTAATAGAAATTCAGGATTATATGGTCATTCAAGTGATATACCAAAGCAGCTTGGTTTTGGTGAGTCACAACAATACTATTACTATGAGTGAGAACCTAAGGGAAATGGAAACAATCTTAAAGTAGAAGAAAGAAACAAGAATACTACTTTCAATCTGGAAACTTTTCATATGAATCTGTTTCATATGAATCTGTTTAAATAATTCTACACTATTTTATTTCTTTGGTGGTAGTTTCTTTTTATTTTCCAGGGATCTTTAAACTTTGTTTTGGGGATATTTTAAATAGAAGAAATCAATATCAGGAAATGCCAACTTTAGAAAGCTATGAGAATTTTAGGAGATTGTGGATCAGTTAAGAATATTTTTGAAAGTTTAAATTTTAGATCCTCTCCAGATTAGTAAGTTAATATTTGCCAAAAATATCAAAGTAGCCAAAAATATCAAATCACTCATCTGGAGGCTAAAGCTACTATTAACATCAGTGTTTAGTACATCTGTCTCTATTATCCTTTTATTGGAATTCTGTATTATTCTGCATTCAGTAAAATCATCCTCAGTATAGACAATTCAAAAAAGTAAACTGCATTTAAATTAAAAATAAACTCAATCATATAGTATTGTTTGTCTCTTCTAGTTTTTTTCTCATAAACCCAAAAGACTACTTCCCTGTGACTCAAAGTAGACCGTTTTCCTATATCACTGGAAAGCTGCAAGACCCATAGCAGACATATACCATGCAAAAGTAATACATGATAAATAATAAAAGACAAATTTTAATCAGAGCATATATTTTTCTCCAACATAGTCACTGTCCAAAAGTCACCTTCAAGAAGAAAAAAAAGCTCTGATGAATCATGAGTATCACCATCATTATTATAAAAACATCAACCCAAGTGGCTATTAAGCCATGTCAAGTCCAAAATTACTGACCAAAGGGGCTTTTGCCAAAGACACTAGGAGATGAAATAGAAACTAGTGGAAGCAGAGAAGTTATGCTGAAACATTCTGACTGAGGAAAAGCAATTTTTTTTAATGTCCTCTTGTCCTGGAAGGAAAATACATGTACCTTTATGATATAGGCAAATGGATGAAGAGGGAGAAGAAAAGAATAGTGAAAATGTGAACAAGTTTCTACCATAAGAAGGATATATCCTAGCCAGGCTCGGTGGCTCAGCCTGTAATCCCGCGCTTTTGGAGGCTGAGGTGAGTGAATTGTCTGAGCCCACGGGTTCGAGACCTGCCTGGGCAACTTGGCGAGACCTCATCTCTACAATAAATCAAAAAATTAGCCGGGCGTGGTAGCGTGAGCCTGTAGTTCCGCTACTTGGAAGACTGAGGTGGAAGGATCGCTGGAGCCCAGCAGGTGGAGGCTGCAGGGACCGGGAGCATGCCACTGCACTCCAGTCTGGGCGACAGAGTGACTCCAACTCAAAAAAGAAAAAAAGAAGGAATATCCTTTTGTGAGAATCATACCCAAATTTTCCTTTCCATAATATCAGACTAGAAGTGATAAGTAGGCCAGTGTTCACATTTTGCAGATGAGTGTATCACACAAATAATCCATACTGAAGTAGCAATCAAATTTCAATTCCCCTGTGAGTTCAGTGATTTTATAAAAGCACTTATAAAAGATTCCTTTCTTGAACTTATACTCAAATAAATCAAAATAAAGTGAAATTGGTTGTCAAAATTTAAATGATCCCCAATGGGAGCAGAGACAATAAAAAACCACAAACAAGCTCATTTTTCTAATTAGCTTCAAACAGTATGATGTCTTCCTTTGTTCTCTACAAGTCACTTGAAGGCACTTTTCTCCTACCAATGTCCTGCTTCCCTGCTTGAAGTGCTGTCCCCAAATCCCCCTACAAAGCTGCAAGCTCCATAAGGTGCCATATCCAGAGGCTTCATTGAGCTACCACAAACATATATGGGAAGAATGCCTCTATTTCTGTGATGCACTTTGCTTCCTTGCCCTCAGTCTCATAATTTATTTAGCTCCTTCTTGAAGACTGTATCTAAAGGAGCAGGTCTAACTAATAGACTGAAAAAATGAAAGAAACTACCATGAGGACAGTGTAGACTTGGCTTAACTAAGGTAGAGGTATTGACGAAAGGATATTGACAGAGGTTACAGGAGATATGGGATATGTGCATACTACAGCAGCTAAACTCTCAAAACTTCCTGAAGAACCCAACAACAACTGAAATTGTCTTCTTTTATACCCTGCTCAGTCAAGAATCAAATCGCTAGATATTCCTTTCTGTTAGCTGACAGAAAATCAATTTACCCAAAAAGGTGCAAACAAGATTTACTTGGGACATCAAGTTTTCTCTGTCTTCTCTCCTTCCCTTATGAAATGTTTGTATCTTGTCCCTTAATTCAGTTAATTAACTCTCTCACATGTAAATCAACAATTTTTATGCAAAATAACTAAACATTTCTAAGATTTTCCTTGACTGGGACAATCTTAAGGGACAGACTTTATCTTCTGTCACTCTCTTCCCCATGCAAAAACTTTCTCCAAAATGTGTCAATCCATAACAATCTTATCAGGTGGATAAAGCAAAACACAGCAGCAGAATAGAAAAAAAGATCTGGGTGTGACGGCTCACACCTATAGTTCCAGCACTTTGGGAGGCCAAGGCAAGAGGATTGCCTGAACCCAGGGTTTCAAGACTAGGCTGGACAAGTTGGTGAGATCTGTCTCTACAATAAACCAGTAAACTAGCTGGGCATGGTGGTGCTTGTCTGTGGTTTCAGCTACTTGGAAGGCTGAGGTGGAAAGATTGCCTGAGCCCAGCAGGTCGAGGCTGCCGTGGCCATGAGCATGCCACTGCACTCCAGCCTGGGTGACAATGAGACTCTGACTCAAACAACAGCAAAACAAATAGAAAAAAGGAGAGAGAAGAACACAAGCTTATCAATCACAATCAGATTTTGATTATCTATTTGCAGCCTCATGTGACAGGACTTCTTTAGGTACACTCCACAGTAGTTTGCACTGCTGGTCTGCAAACTGTTTACTATTGGTACACAACAACAGCTCATATAAGCAAAGAAATTGAGGGTAAGGATTTAGACATGTTTATAAAAATTTGGCTTTGGTATTTTGTCCAAGTGTATAACCATTTATAAAAATTTTATAAAAATTTCAGTCCCTGACAGATTGGAAATGTAAACTCTCATTTTCACCACAGACAGTATGAGAAACACTGTTACATGGTTCTCATCACAAATGGTTGAGGCAGATTTATCTACTGGACAAGCTACTGAAAACTTACAAGCAGGAGAATGAGTTCCTTAATCAAATGTCTACATTAAATATCTGGGATGGTCTAGAGAAGACAAGAGATAAAGATGTTTGCCTGTAAATAAAGCAGTGCTCCAAAGCAAGATAAAATGAGATCTGAGCCAGGTCAGTGGCAGTGGGAAACCAGAAAAATGACATCAACAGAATTTGGTCACTGATTGAATCTAGAAGATAAAAAAGAGGAAATAATCTAGAATTATTTCTAGTATTCTATCTTGGGCAATTGGATAAAGTATGAGGCCATTCAATGAGGTAAGGAATAAGATTTAAAAAGATTATTTTGTAGTTCATAAGCTGATGACTGGGTTTTCACATGCATGTATGAGATGTGCCACCCTCAAACCTTGTTATGTCAGCACATTACCTATCTGACATTAAAAAAAGATTTTAAAAGGGAAAATGATAACAATAGTTCTGAACATGATGAGTTTGAGAGTCCCAAGAGAGACTCAGGTGGAGCAGTCTTATGAGAAAATAGATAAAATACCTATATTTCAAAACAGAGATCAGGACTTCAATCATCAGTAAATAGGTAGTTTAATGAATTGGTTAAAAGTACAGCTATCCAGGCAGAATCTCAGCTCTGTCATTTATTTATTGTGCACCTTGGGAAACTTCGTGAACATCTCTATGCCTCAGTTTCCTCATCTGAAAATTATAAAATAATCACAGTACCTACCTTAGGTTTGTTGTAAAGATTGAGTTGGTACATGTAAAGTATTTAGAATGATGTCTAACACATAATAAGCACTCAATAAATCTTTGCCATTATGGATGAAGCTATAGGTATGATTAAAATGAGGAGGTAGAGCGTGCAAGTCAAGGATAGAATATTGAGAAAACTCACATTAAAAGTTCTGTCCACAATCACATAAAAAAAATAGGTAGTGGAATCAAGAAATGAAACCTGATTCTACTTTACAAGTCCATTCTCTTTTCACCGAAAAGGAGGGAATATTGTCAAAGTTCAAGTGTCCTAGAATGGTCAAATAAAGTGAGGAATGAAAGGAGGGAACCCTAAAAATTTAGGATACAATGTAGCCATTTTGAATCAGCACAATCATTTTGCTTGGACCTTACCCCTTGACATCCCCTTGCTGCATAGCTTGCACAGACCACACATCCTTTTACCCTATAATCATTAATAAGAAAAATACTTGGGGCAGCCCCTTTGGGTCCCCTCCCACTGTGGGAGCGTTTCTGTCCTCTCAATAAATCCTGCTTTGTATAAATAAACAAATAAGAAAAATACTTTAGTTTTAGAAACTGGTTATTACATAGAACCCCTTAGGCATGTCCAGTCTTGCTAATAATCTATCTTTTACACATTCACATTGATACTTTGTGATTGACCACTGGTGACCACCTTTAGCACACCACAAGAAGGCATGTTTATTGGTATACTGTTATCATACAACCACGACAACCTCCAGTCCACCACCTGAGGTCATGAGACATTGATGCCCGGCGATGTCAAGATACTAGATTCATGTGACTATTATGGAAGCCAAAGAATACAACTCTGGATATTCCTTTTGGCCCAGACTTCCTTCAGGTCTAAGTCCCCCTTGCCTTAAAGACCCTGAAATAAACCTAGTTTCCAGCCTTCCACACCACACTCACCTGAGTACTGGTCCCCTTTCTATCTGTCAAAGGTAAATAATAAACTTTACTTCCTTTTACTTTCCTCTCTGTTACAATCTTGCATTATTCCCATGCACCAGTCCACCTTGCCTCAGTTTACCCTTTCAAGGAATCTAATATGTTTATTGTTCTGGTAGCCTGACCTTGTGATCTTGGAAACAGCCATTTCTGTGGAAAGTTTGTAATGTAAAAAAAAATTGTTGGAAAGTTTAGGAAGGAATGGTTTTTAAGGGACTGGACCCAATAAAGACAGACTACTCCTGTGAGGAAGCCTAAAACTTACTTTCTAACCAAATAGCTTAGGTTTTTCCCATCTCTAAGTGTCGACTCTGGGGGTGAGGGTTGGGAAGACAGCTCACAAGAGATAATTGTTGAGAATTAAAGAAGGAACAGATCATATGGCATCAAGGAAGACAGTTAGCAGGCTGGACTTGTTTTTTCCAGATATATTGAGTTATAACAGGCAAATAGACATTGTGTAAGTTTACAGTATACAATGTGATATTTTGATATATGTATACTGAGGTAGGAAGGTAGACAGAAATGAGAGTGGAACAAAGGGGTCAGAAATCTCTCCTTGGTGGGAAGCAGGACAACTAGGGCATACATGCATGCCTAACATAATCTTGCCTAGCAGAGTGGTATAGTCTAAGACATGACTAAGATAAAATGGATATGATTTGGGGATAGATCGATTGTGGTGATTGTGCAAGAGTTTTAGATAATCTGTCAGATTTCTGGCTTGGATTTCTAGGTACATAGAGCTCATCTGATGCCGGGTGGGGTACAGTGCAAACCCAGTTTGTTCTTTGACTCGACCCTGGAATAATTTTTCAGAGCAGCCAGAAAAGTTTTAAAACAGAGTTTATTAGCAAGAAGAAAGGGAAAAAGGAAGATTCATGGCAGAAAGACCAGCCATGGGCAATTTCCTCAAAAAAGAAAAACTGTGTTTTTGCTCTAAATTACAAGGTAGATATAGCTACCTATTTATTTATATGCTAATGAGGGTAGAGCACCGGTGGGCAACTGCTGCCCCCTCCACCTCAGATGGGAGGAGGTGTAGTCTTATGATCACTTCTATGGTTAACTGATCTATGGTTTTGATCAGTTAAGGGGTGATGTTGAACCCTTTATCTTGGGAACTTGAAGGATTTTTAGTGATTATGCGCTGAAAGGTTGGGCTGTCCTATTCTTATATCTGATGGAATTTTCTTTTGATTGGCTGAGAGAGTGGGCAGGCTGCCACCTTGACCTGCAGCAAAATGTAATTTCAAAAATGACTGAACACTTTCTAAAACCTACCTACAGGAAATTTATCTATATCTAACCTGTGCTAGCTACCCTGCCTCACATTAGGTAGAAAAACAATACCTTAATATATGAGTGTATGTTAATGGAAACTCTCTAACAGTTTTAAAGTCGAATCAGTTGTTGTCCATATATTTCAACCCACATATACGTCACCTAAAGGTTACATCGCTACATCTAACCTATAGAATATGTTTTATTTGAATGGCACCATGTTATCTCAAGTGTTGTGAATCTGATTTAGCTGAATGATACCTCATTTAAAAAAAAAAAACCTAGAGAGCTGACTTCTCTTCAAAATGGTAAGATAAGGCACCATCTCCTTCTGAAGACTATCAGCAATACTAAGAAGTAATACTGCCACCTATTGACTGGACATATCCTGAACTGTTCATTCAGACTCATCAGGTCTAACACTTCCCTTCCACTGAAAGCTGCCTCACTTGCTTAGATCATCCACCTGCCAACAAAATTAAAAATACAACTAAAGAGGAGGAATACATGAAACATACTCTATAAAGAGATGAATATAATTAGTATGTAAAGAGCTCTTTAAAAACAACAAAAAAGTGTATGCTTCAATATTTTTAAAAGATGGAAAACACATGAACAGTCCCACAAAATATGATTTATCAATAGAGGATATAAATATTTTGCATCCGTGGTAGTCAAAGAAATCCAAACTAAGACAGTAGAGTCAAATTTTTTTACCTATCAAGTTGATACAGCTATTTTTTTTGAGGTTTTTTTTTTTTAAATAAAGAGACAGTCTCTTGTTAAATGTGAAGGAAAACAGACATCCTTATATAGAAAAAGGAGAAGATTACATTCATACAGCACTTCTGGAAAGCAATATTGACCCTTTGTTCTGTGTACCTGATGGTAAAAAAAATGCCAAGAGGGAATCCGAGTGGGATCAGAAGGAAGGGACCTAAAACAAGCTGCAGGGAGTATCCATTCTTTCAGGCCATAAACTAAAGGGCTAAAAGAGATTCACACAGTTTTTACTTGGTTACAAAGTTTATCTGAGTAAGAGAGAAGACAGAGATTTGAGGCTAAACCTTGAGGGATATGCATTTCTCTGAATTACCTTGGGTAGCTATCTTTCTGGAACAGAATTCATAAGGTGTCAACTGTGGCAGTTGAATAAATTTTACGTTAAATTCTTTATGAAGAATTCTCAAAAGGTAATCAAAGTGAAAAAAACCCTGTATGTCCAGGGGGGAACTGCAAACTCCCTGTGGCAGGTTTTAAATGGCTGCAAATTCTTTGACATGCCTTATATCAAGAGGTGGACTCTATTTCCTCTCCTCTCCTCTTGAATCTGGACTTTCCTATGGCTGATTTGACCAACAGAGTTAAAACTAAAGTGACCTGTACCATTTACAGTCCTTTCTTTAAGAAGACTGGAATTTTCTGCCTTGCCTCTGACATACTGAATATACAAATTAATAATTGCTATGCCATATATAAAACTAGAATTCTGATAAACACCCTGCAGCTCCCCTGCCCAGGAAACCAACCCTTTATCTAAATAAATAGTCCA
This sequence comes from Carlito syrichta, assembly GCF_000164805.1. Lineage (NCBI taxonomy): Eukaryota > Metazoa > Chordata > Mammalia > Primates > Tarsiidae > Carlito > Carlito syrichta. The sequence goes on along the minus strand of NW_007252285.1, from coordinate 188,795 downwards.
AGAATGCAGTGAGACTTATAGAAAGTCAAACTGCTATTTCTAGTAATAATCCAGGAAGCTAAACAATAACTACTGTAATAATCAATACAAAATGGCCTAGACTTAATTAATACCTGACAGCTTCCCTAATTTGTATCCCCACTTATAACTTAGGACCAGCCAGAGAAAGCCAAATGTGTACCCCAACCAATCATACAGGATGCCACACTTTTAGTTAATCTACCTACAGCTTCTTAATGCCAACAGCTCCAAATTAGGGACACCTGAAGCTTCCTTTTTTCCACTATAAAGTTTTCCCGTTCCCCTGCCTACTTTTAAATTTTTATTCTCATTCAATTGGTTTTTAAGTTTTTATTCTCATTCAATTGGCCTTTTGGTGCCCTCAGCTACCATGTAAAAATTCTGATCACCCTGCCAGAGAGACCAAATGCAGAAGCCTTGAAATGATATAGAGGGGTGAGAGGCTCAGCTGAGCCCAGGCTTCCAGTCATCATGCTAAAGCTCCAAGTATGTGAGTGAAACCCAGCCTAGGACACAGCTGAACACTACTGAGTGACTCCAGTCAAAGTACACAGAATATAAGTATTACCAGCTGAGGTGTGCCCAAATTCCTCTCCCACAAAATATACGAAAATGACTAGAGTTTCAAACCACTACATTTTGGGATTGTTTGTTACGCAGCAATAGGTAATCAATAAACTTCTCTTGAGAGAAGAAAGAAAACCTGGGAAGGCCATATGTAACAATGCTGGGTCTCCTGACCATCCTAGTACAGTCAAGAATGGAGGATGGAACAGAGAAGCTCCCCGCCCTTTTTTCCTCCTTGATTTCTGGTGAAAAAAATAGCTCAGTTTTTCACTGAAGTAAGAAGGAAAGAAGAAATTGTGCAGGTTATCTGGCTAGGAGACTTTGAGGGAAAGAGTTAAGAATGAGGTGTAGAAAGGATATTCTATTCTTCAAGATAAAAATAGCAGAATCAAGTCACATTGCAAAATTTCCCTATCTGTATGCCTAACAAAGTAGACAAAACATAGTCAAAATAAATCAAAATTTCACTAATGGCAACAAAACCAGAAATGGGGTACAAACTCATATTATAAATTTCAAGTACACTGTACTCTCAAAGTACAGTGGCTCATGTGTATAATCCTAGCACTTTGAGAGGCCAAGGAGAGGGAATTGCTTGATCCCAGGAGTTCGAAACCAGGCAACACAGCAAGACCTAATCTCTTTTAAAAATTGAAAAACAATTAACCAGGCATGTTGGCACATGTCTGTAGTCCCAACTACTCAGGAGGCTGAGGCAGGAGGACTGCTTGAACCCAGGCATTTGACGCCATAGTGAACTGTGATCATACCACTGCACTCTAGCCTGGGAGACAGAGTGAGACCAGCCTCAGATAAGGTGTTGTTGGGTGGAGTGGGAAGGAGTTCAAGAAGAATCAGCCCATACTATTGCACATCAAACAGAATATGTGAATAGAATCTACTTTAAGCATGAGCAACATTGTAACATTCATTCATTCCACATATACTAGTCCAATTCCAAACCTGTGGCAGGCCTGGGACCAGACATAGGCATAGCAAATACAAACAAATGAGAGAAAAAAAGTAGAAAAAAATATTGGAAAAGGAAGATAGCAGGAAAAGACAAGCAAACAAAGCAATGTAGAAAAAACAACTAGAGGACATACTCACCGTAATAAGTGCTTTAGAAGAATTTTAAAGAGACTATAATCTCAGTAAAATAACACATTCAAGAGGACATGACTTTTAAAAAACAGAGTGGTATTGAAAGGGAAATTGGAAAGTTAAGTAAATCAAGAAAACACACAAATTACAGAAACAGTTGAAAATTAAGCAACTAGCAGGATGAAAGGGCTTTAAGTAACCCTATTGAACTCAAAAAATTATTGGAAAGAAATTAAAGAGAAGCTGACAGATAGGAAGATAGTTGATAAACTTTCATCAAGAACCAAATAGGAAGAGAAGGCAAGATGGCAACTGAACCAGTGGGAGTGTGAAAGTCTGCAAGGGCGAGTGTCCATAAAGACAGTCTCATGAGTGGGTGAGTGCAGCTGGGTGGGAGAAAGCCCATCTGAGGGGAGACTTGGGATTAAGCAACTGGGGCTTCCCTCCAGAGGTGGCTGCAACCCACCAGGGCCCTGAGATCAGAGCCCCCTAGTATGCAGGATTGTCAGTCATTCTCAGGGACCTCTTGGGAGGAGGCATCGGAGGTCACCTGCTCCTTGGCGCCTGGCACCTGACCCACACCATCACACATGGCAGTGGGCCAGTCATTGGCAGAGGCAACTGTGGAGAGGGTGCAGCTAGGAAATCTGGAGCTGAGCCTCAGTGTTGGTAAGGAGAGACCCCTGCTGCCATTTTCTCTGTCCCCAGATGGGCAGAGACCTGCATTGGGCCCCTCTCCCCACCTCCGGTCCTATTCGGCCTTCAACCTGGGATCCAATCTGGGACCCAGCAGTGACCTCTGCACCCCTCTGGGGTCAACCATCACTAATCTAGAGAAGAAACTTCAGGGGCAGACACAAAGAGACACCCACACACACAATGGACCAGGCAAAGACTCATCTCATATTAGTAGGGGACTTGGCAGCACAGCAGCAGAGGACAAGTTGGATGAGTTGGGATCTGATTCATCCTTCTTCCACAGCAGTATTTGGGACATCTGGCCCACACTAGGAGCCACCCAATGGGCCTGCATGGAGAGCAGAGGAAAGACTGGGGAACAGAGCCCACTCCCTACCGCAGCAACAGCCAGAAGCAGCAGCAGTACTTGGGAGAGGAACCTGGAGTACCAAAAATGGTCACAGAGGGAGCTCTTTTTTTCCCTCTGTTTTTGTTAAAGTTCTAGTACTTATTGTTTGGGGGTTTTTTTGTTTGTTTGTTTGGGGGAGGGTTGGGTTTTTTTAGTTTTTCTGTTTGCATATGGATATTTTTGAGGGCGAGTGTATCATCTGGCTTTTGTTGGTTGTTTTATGTTTTTGTTTTGGGGGGGTTGTTTTTGTTTCTTTGTTCATTAGTTGGTGTGCCTGTCTGTTTTCTTTCTCCTTCTCTATTTTCATCTTCCTTTAGTCTCCCTTCTTCTTTTTTCTGTTCTTCCCCCTTTTACTTATCTCATTTTCCTTATCTCATTTACTTTATGGATAGCCCCCACCACACAGACAGATTGTAAGGTGGTGGGAAGTGGGTTCCAGGGGGTCCACACACCTGTCAGTGGATACTGTGATCCGCAGATAGCTTCTGAACCACAGCTTCCCCCATCACACCTTAATCAAATTGCAAAACTGCAAAAAGCACAGTCAGGCTTCAAAATTGAACAAATCCAGAGGATCTACATAAGGAAAAATAGGGAATTGAGCAAACAGAAGTGAAAGCTATCCTACCCCTCACTGAGCAGTGTAATTTTAAAAAGGTGGGGGAAGGAAAGGAAAACCATCACAAATGAAGAAGAATCAAAGGGAGAATACAGGTCCCATACAGGTCCCTGGGAAGACAGCACCTGAGAACACAAACTTTGGAACTCAAACAATGAAGAATCCCTAGAATGACTGGTCTCAAACCACAAACCCAGAGATCAATATATTAATAGAGAGAATGAATAGAAATGAGAAAAGACAGAGGAAAGAATGAAGGAGTTGATAACTGAGACAATAGCAATAAAGAATACAGTAAAGAAAATAAATAACAAACTGACAAGCATGAAAAGCAGAATTAACCAAGCAGAAGAAAGAATCTCAGAACTTGAAGACTAAAATATGGAACTGACCCAAACTGTTAAAAACGTAGAAAAGAAGCTTAAAAGATGGAACAAAACCTTCAAGAGATTAGCAATTATATCAAGAAGCCAAACCTCAGATTAATTGACATTCCTAAGGCATACAGAGAAACAGAGACCACCTGGAACAAACATTCCATGAAATTTTCCAAGAACACTTCCCTCATCTAATCAGAGATGTGACCATTCAAACATGAGAGATTTAGGAAATCCCTGCAAGAAATCAAACTCCTAGATACATAGTAAACTGCCTACACAAACTGTTTTTAAATAGGTATAAAAGAGAAGATCTTCTTTAAAATAAAATTAAAAGGAAAAGAAAAAATCCTAAGGGCAGCAAGAGAGAAAGGTCAGACTACTTACCAGGGAAGACCAATTAGAATAGCAGCAGACATATCTACAGAAACACTACAGGCTAGAAGAGACTGGAGTCCAATCTCCAAAATTCTCAAAGATAAATAATCCCAACCAAGAATTTCCTACCCAATTAAGCTAAGCTTCATCAGCAATGGAGAATTTAAATTCCTTCCCAGATATTCAATCCCTAAGAGTTTACGCTACCTCCAGACCAGCTCTACACAAAATGCTTAAGAAAGTATTAAACACAGAAGAAATTTTTTAAAAGAATGACCACAATCTTGCCAAGAATGCTGGTAAAAGATTGAAAACACACACATATATCAACCCCCCAAAATCAAAAGAAAACCAACCAAAAAACAAACAAACAACAACAGATCCTATAAGAACTTCATGACAAGGATAAACTCTCACATCTCAACAATTAGCCTGAATGTGAATGGACTAAATGCACCACTGAAAGGACATAGAATGGCAAACTGGATACAAAAATATGCTGGATGCAACAATATGCTGTCTACAAGAGACTCATCTCACCAGAATGAATACTCAAAGAGCTCAGAGTAAGAAGATAGAAAAACAAATTTTCAGGTGAACAGAACAAAAAAGACAGCAGGAGCTGTGATCTTAATATCAGACAAAATATCCTTTAAGTTATCAAAAATCAAAACAGATACAGAAGGTCACTATATAATGATAAAAGGTTCAATCCATCAACAAGAAATATCCATCCTAAACATATATGTGCCCAACATAAGAGCACTAACCTTTATAAAACAGCTTCTAGGTAAATTTTAAAAAGACATTGAGTCAACACTATCATACTGGATACTTAAATACCCCAACAACCCTAGATAGATCATCAAGGTAAAAAAAAAAAAAATCAACAAGGAGATCCAGAATCTCAACTTGATGCTTGACCAAATGGCCTTAATAGATATCTACAGAACACTTCACCCAGCAACCACAAAATATACATTCTATTCATCACCACATGGGACGTACTCCATGATCAACCACATCCTTGGACATAAATCAAGCATAAACAAATTTCATAAATCAAAATACTGCCACGTACCTTCTCTGACCACAGTGGAATAAAAATAAATATCAACACCAACAAAGCTACCCCCAAACACATAAAGACATGGACACTAAACAGCATGATGCTGAACAACTTCTGGGTCAACATGGAATTCAAAGCAGAAGTTAAAAGATTTCTGAACACAAATGAAAATAAAGATACATCCCAAAACTCTGGGTTACCATGAAATCACTACTGAGAGGGGAATTCATTTCTTTACAAATGCACATCAAGAAAATGGAAAGATTACAAGTTAACAGCCTAAAAAAATCACCTAAGGGAGCTGGAAAGACAAGATCATCAAAACCCTAACTTCAACAGAAGAATCCAGATCACCAAAGTAAAAGTCCAAAAATAAAAGACAAAATACCATAGAAAAAAAGCAATGAAACAAGAAGCTGGTTCTTTGAAAGGATAAACAAGATTGATGGATCCCTAGCCAGACAGACCAAGAAAAAGAGAGAAAAAGTCCAAATAACACAATCAGAAATGCAAAACATTAAATCATAGCAGACCCTGAAGAAATAAAAAGATTATCAGAAATTACTGTGCATACCTGTATGGAAACAAACTCGAAAACCTAAATGAAATGGAGGACTTTCTGACATCACACAACCTCCAAAGGTTGAAACAAGAAGAAATTGAGACACTAAATAGACCAATAATAACACAGGAAGTTGATTCCATCATAAGAAAACTACCCACCAAAAAAGTCCTGGACCAGACAGCTTTCCAGCAGAGTTCTAAAAAACATACAAGGAGGAGCTGATACCAATCCTATTGAAAGTATTCCAGGAGAGGTTGGGAAGATGGGCAGCTGAGCCAGTCGGACTATGCGAGTCTCCGTGTGAGTGAGTGAGTGTATGGAAAATTTTGTGTACATGCTGGTGAGCAAGTGGGCATGTGAGTGGCTGACTGACTGAGGGCTAGGGAACTAGTGGTCAGGGCACTCCTGGTGCAACAACTGGTGCCACAGTTGCTGGGCTTGGACCTTAGCAACTCCTGGGATGCAGAAGCCAAATGCCATTTTCTTTTTCTTTTCTTTTTTTAAAAATCAACAAACCCTCCCTGGGAAGAAAATGCTGGGAAAGAGTGTCTAAGTGGGAGCTCATGAGCAAATGGCCAGACCCCTGGTGCTACAGCTTCTCTGCTTCATCCCTGGCTCTTCCCAGATCATAGAAGTTGAGCACTATTATTTTTTTTTAATGGACAAAAGCAGTGGGGAGAAAATATCTCCTCAGGTTCTCCCTCACCAGTGCAGCAGGAGACAGACTGCTGGCTCCTGGCTTTGCCTCACCACTTCAGCACCTGGCAGCACTGGCAGCAGGGGCTGCAGAGGGAGTCCAGAGGCAAAGTTCCATGGAAGAGGACAAGAAAGGCACCCCATCACCATCTTGAAGGTGGGGCAGGAAAGTGCTCCAACTTGCTCACCACAGAGCAATAGAACCAATCTCTGTGACTGGCAAATCAAGTACTCAAGGATTGATCATGACCCAGAGAAAATATCCTGAAAGCACAAACTTTGGCGGGATCTGATGAGTGCTGAGTTCCAGGCACCCCACCCCTTACCCTGATCCAACCATGGAACAAAGGGTGTGGCCAGAAAAGGAGGAGGAAGACTCCAAAGAGATCAGTGAACAAATCCCGAGACATGATTAAGAAAAATAGAAGACTGAGCAAACATCAAAAGGGAAAGCCT
>NW_007252285.1:104154-181234 GCF_000164805.1 Carlito syrichta | reverse complement strand
CAGGGAAAACCAATGAGAATAGCAGCAGACTACTGGCAGAAACACTACAAGCAAGAAGGTACTGGAGCCCCTATATTCAAAGTCCTCAAAGATAAACAATTTCAACCAAGAATTTCCTATCCAGCCAAGCTCAGCTTCATCAGTGATGAAGAATAAAAATCCTTCCCAGACATCCAATCCCTAATACATTATGCAACTTCCAGACCAGCTCTACAGGAGACACTTTAAAAGGTATTAAGTACAGAAGAAAGAAAAAAAAGATTGACCACACACTTCCCAAGAGAACAGCAGAGCACAGACTCAACAGAGAACACAGTGCAATAAGAAACTTGAAAACACACACATACATTAACCCCAAAGCCAAAATATAACAAGCAAACAAAGAAAAAAAACTTTATAAGAACCTCATGAGAGCAATAAGCAATCACATTTCAATAATCAGCATGGTGATTAGTGAATGAACTAAATACACCACTGAAAAGACACAGAATGGCAAACTGGATAAAAAGCCATGACCCAATTATTTGCTGTATCCAGGGCACTCATCTCACTATAAGGGATGTATACAGACTCAAAGTTAAGGAATGGAAAACGAGTTTCTAGACAAAAGAACGCAGGAGTTGCAATCTTAATATAAAACAAAACAACCTTTAAGCTATCAAAAATTTTAAAAGATGCAAAAAGACACTGCATAATGATAAAAGGTTCAATCCATCAACAAGAAATATCCATCCTAAACATATATGCACCCAACACAGGAGCACCAGCATTTATAAAGCAACTACTAAGTTGTTCAATATTGTGTTGGAAGGTCTAGCTCGAGCAATCAGACAAGAGAAGGAAATCAGGGGTATCCAAATAGGAAAAGAGGAAGCCAACTTATCCCTCTTTGCTGATGATATGATCCTATAGCTTGAAAATCCAAGAGAACCTGTCAAAAACCTGCTTGCACTGATAAAGGACTTTGGCAAAATCTCAGCGTACAAAATCTATGTGCAAAAGACAGTTGCATCCCTATGCACCAACAGCAAGCAAGTAGAGACCCAAATTAAAAGCACAATCCCATTCACAATAGCCACATATAAAATGAAATAACCTTGGCATCTTCCTAACTAGAGAAGTGAAAGACCTTTACAATGAGAACTACAAAACACTGCTTAAAGAAATCCAAGAAGATACAAAAAAATGGAAAAATATTCCATGCTCATGGATAGGAAGAATCAACATTGTTAAGATGTCCATCCTACCAAAGGCAATCTGCAGATTCAATGCAATAACCATTAAGTTACCAACATCATTCTTCTCAGACCTGGATACGACAATACAGAAATTCATATGGAAACATAAACCATGAATAGCCTAAACAATCCTTAGCAAAAGAAACAAAGCAAGAGGCATCACACTTCCAGACTTCACATTTTACTATAAGGCTACAGTAATCAAAATGGCCTGGTATTGGTACAAGTACCGGCATATAGACCAATGGAACAGGATAGAGATTCCAGAAGCAAAGCCTCAACTTGTCAGCCAAATCATCTTTGAAAAAGCCTCCAACAACAACCACTGGGGAGAAGAGAACCTATTCAGTAAATGGTGCTGGGAAAACTGACTGATCACATGAAGAAGATAGAAACAGGACACCTACCTATCACCATACACAAAAATTAATTCTAAATGGATCAAAGACCTAAACGTGAAACATCAAATTATAAGAATCTTAGAAAATGCAGGAGACACCCTTATGGAAATTGGAACTGGCAACCAATTCCTATTCAGAACCCTAAATGCCCATACCTTAAGAAATAAGATAGACAAGTGGGACCTCATCAAACTAACAAGCTTCTGCAAAGCAAAAAAAAAACATCAAGAGAGCAGGGAGACAGTTCACAGAATGGGAAAAAATATTTTCCAACTGAATATCTGACAAAGGCCTTACATCTAGGATCTACAAGGAACTCAAATGCACCAAAAGGGAAAAAACAAACAGCCCCATTAAAAAGTGGGCAAAAGTTCCTTGTAGATTACAAAACGGGCTAAATATATGAATAGGCACTTCTCAAAAGAAGACATACGAGCAGCCAACAGACACATGAAAAAATGTTCAACCTCACTAATCATCAAGGACATGCAAATTAAAACTACAGTGAGATACCACCTAACTCCAGTCAGAATGGCCATCATCAATAACTCAAAAAATAACAGATGCTGGAGAAGAGGTGATGAAAAGGGAATATTTATACACTGTTTGTGGGAGAGTAAATTAGTACAGCATCTGTGGAAATCAGTGTGGTGATTCCTAAAACTCCTAAAAATCCACCTTCCATATGATTACACAATCCCCCTACTGGAAATATACCTGGAAGAACTCAGGTCACTCTATAAAAAAGATACCTGCATACGTATGTTTATTGCAGCATTGTTCACAATAGCAAGAACATGGAACCAACTGTGCTGCTCATCAAAAGAGGACTGGATAAAAAAAAAGTGGTACATATACACAATGGAATATTACGCAGCCATAAAGAAGAACAAAATCATGATCTTCACAGCAACGTGAATGGAACTAGAGCTTATAATACTGAGCGATCTCTCACAGAAACAAAGAGACAAGTATCACATGTTCTCACTCATAAGTGGACCTTGAAAAACTACTGTATTACTGTAGGAAAGGGATTGAAAATAGCGGGAAACTGCGGGGAGTGGGGTGGGTGGTGGGAAGCTGGGATTGACAGTAGTCGATAGTCACCTGGGGAAGAGGAGGGCACACCTCATCAATAAAGGTACCTAAACAATGAATACTTGTATACCTAACCCTGAATTGTGCCCCACAATTTCAAAATAAAATTTTTTTAAGTGGGCAAAAGACATGAATAGATACTTCTCAAAAGAAGATATATGGGCAGCCAACAGACACATGAAAAAGTGCTCAGCTTCACTCATCATCAGAGAAATGCAAATCAAAACCACACTGAGATATCACCTAACCCTAGTAAAAATGGCCATCATTAATAAAACAAACAACAACAACAGATGCTGGTGAGGATGTGGAGAAAAAGGAATGCTTCTGCATTGCTGGTGGGAATGCAAACTAGTGCAACCTCTTTGGAAGACAGTGTGATGATTTCTGAAAGAACTAGAAATTGACCTTCCATATGATCCAGCAATTCCCCTATTGGGAATATACCCGGAGGAACTCAAATCATTCTACAAAAACGATACCTGCACACGTATGTTTGTTGCAGCTCTACTCACAATAGCAAAAACATGGAACCAACCATGTTGCCCATCGAAGGTGGACTGGATTAAAAAAATGTGGCACATATACACAATGGAATATTATGCAGTCAAAAAGAAAGACAAACATATGGACTTTGCAGCAACTTGGATGGATTTAGCATCGATCATAATCAGTGATCTATCACAGAAACAAAGAACAGAGTACCATATGTCCTCACTCATAAGCAGACCTTGAACAATTATAATACTATAAGAAAGCAATTGGCAGTAGTGGGAAACTGTCAGGGGAGGAGGGGTGGGATTGGCAGTTGAGGGAAATTACTAGGGAACAGAGGGGCATACCTCATCAACAAGGGTAACTGCATGATCAACGTTTGTATACCTAACACTGAATTGTACCCCACACCTTTTAATAAAAATATAAATAAATTTTTAAAATAAAATAAAAATCGAATTTCCATATGACCCAACAATCCCCTTCTGGGAATATACCTAGAAAAACTCAAATCATTCTACAAAAAAGATACCTGCACACACATGTTTATTGCAGCACTCTTCACAATAGCAAAAACTTGAAACCAACCATGCTGCCCATTAAAAGTACACCGGATTAAAAAAATGCAGTATATATACATGATGAAATATTACGCAGCCATAAAGAAGGACAAAATTATGAACTTCGCAGCAACTTGGATGGATTTAGATTCTATAATACTCAGTAATCTACCACAGAAACAAAGAACTGAGTACCACATGTTCTCACTCATAAGTGGACCCTGAACAATTATCATAATACTATAAGAAAGAGATCAGCAGTAGTGGGAAACCACCGGGGGATGGGGGGCACACTTTATCAATAAGGGTATCTGATCTCAAACTAGGTGAAGTGGGGACCAAAGTGAGACCCAAACTTTACCTGTGCAATGACCATTTGTATACCTAACCCTGAATTGTATGTACCCCACATCTTTAAAGTAAATTTTTTTTTAAAAAAAGAACCAAATAAGTAGAACAGAAAAGGTGTTCAGAGGCATATAATAAAGGAAAGTTCCCTATGATGAAATAACAGCTAGGTATAAAGAAAGGGCCCACCATATACCCAGAAAAAAATCCGTATAGAATGATCAACATGGAGATATGTCCCAATAACTTTACTAAACTTAAAAGATGAAGAGTTTTTCTGACCTTAAAGAAGAAAAATACTATTTTCCACAAAGCACAAAGTCAAATTCAAGTTTTACCACATAACATTCAATCCTGCCATACAATAAAGGCAAAAATCTGGGGGGGAAAGGTGTGATTAAGAATATTTTTACCTAGCCAGAATCCTTCAAGTGGCATATATTCTTAAATATCAAAGAATTCAGAAAATATGGTATCCATGAAGCTAATGTTAAAAAAAAAAAAAACTTAAGGAAAAAACTCTTTGGGGTTCTTTTTGAACTCAGAAATGGAGACAGTTCAATAAAAGCCTTACAGTTGTGAGAATTATATTTGCCAGTAGAACATAAATGTTTAAAAAATGTAAAAATAATACAATTTATATGAATAACATAAAAATATAAATAAAAGAAATATACAAATTATATATGTGGTGTTATTTGAATCTCTAGGCAGCATTACTTTATTCTTTCACTAGAAAGAATGGGAAGGTGGAGAGAGACAGGTGGAAGGAAGTCAGGCTGTTGATTTCTTTCACTCACAATTAATCAAGTCAATATAGTAAAAAGTTAAAATATGTAGTTTTAAAAAGCATAATAAACTATCACTTCTTAATGTTTTTCATATTTTTCACCTGTAGATATTTCAGAAGTAAATATCCCTTGTGATAAAAAAATTTTTTAAATTGTGTGAATTGTAGGATCCCATCTTTTTTTCTGTCTATCCATTAATACATGTGTTTGTATATATTCAAAGAATGATGTCTAATAATGCTAATTATTTCTATGTAGTGAAATTTTAGGTGTTGTATTAATTTCTACTTTATAATTTTCTGTACTGCTTGAATACTTTATAATGAAATATATCATTCCTAAAAATTAAATAATCAAGATATTATTCTTCTCTAAAAATATACAAAACAGCATATATGTACATATAATAAAGCATGAAAAGCCTCTATATCAGCTATAGAATATGGGGATGAGGGGGTAAAGACAGGAAGAAATAAAATTTTCTAGAAATGTGACTAAAGGCAAAACACTGAGTTCCCTTGAATGTTCGTTGAGAAACCTAACCAAAGATTATAATTCATTTTTAATTACTTTTTCTGTGAATTTAGGCAAAGATTGGAACAAATGGAGCAACAAAATTTAATGGTATTACAGTGGAATACCGAAATTCAATACCAACTATGACAAACCTAACACTGGTAACAAACAGAAAGCTGTATCCCTAGCATCAAGGTCAAAGCAAAATATCATTCAAGAGAAAAAGAGTGAAATTGAAGGAAGAAAAAGTAAAAACAAAAGTAGAAGTCAGTTCCCCCTCAGTCAGGAGAGTGCAGAAAAGGTGCATTCCTCAAACAGCAAAACAACAGATCTCTATCTTCAAGAAATGAGGAAAGCAGGGTCACACAGAGGATCTGAGGAGTCTAATAAAGAAGGATATAGATCAACTTATTTCACACACAGAATAGGGAGAGTGATGGAAATCAAGTTTTTTACAACTTGTTAGAAGTCATGTTATTGTTCCTTCAGGAGATTAGGAAAAGAAAAACATGATACTGTCTCTATTATTTCTGGTAGTGGTGAAGGGAAGAGCTCTGGTGAACTGTTTGTACTAGAAGTCAAAGGACAGGAATTGAATTTTACTCAATCAAGGGGATGTTGAATAGAGATTTGAATCTATCTTCAATCATTCACTGGTGATAAGAATTGTTCCTCACAGTAAATAAATAAAGAGAAAGAGATAGTGAATCAGGAATTTATGGAAGACCAAAAAAAATTTTTAAAGTAGAGGGGCAGAGTGCTCAGTCATCAAGCTTTGCCTTTTACACTAGTCCGGTTCAAGATGGCACTCTCAACAGAGGATATGCATGCAGAAAGACTGTCTCAAAAATGAGTTTAAAAGAAACGCATCAGATGGGTGACATCAGCAAGACAGCAGAATAGGAGAGTCTCAGCTCATGTCCCCCTACAAAAACAACAATTTGGCAGATATCCATGGGTAAACATCCTCTATGGAAACTTTAGGACCACGGTAAAGGTTGCAAAACTCCAGTGGAGCCCAAGAATGAAAACAGCCACTTTGAGGAGGCCTATTCCCCCAGCTATAGGTTCACCCACTGTGGTCCCAGTTACAGTCTGGAAGCAGCCTTGTTTCCTGTGGACTCTATTTCAGCCTGTTTGGTCATGGTCCTACCACTGTCCTCATCTGCCCAGAGACCCAGGAGAACCATGCCCCTGGTGACAGACCTAATTATATCAGACACAACTTTGGACCCTGAAGTGGCACTGTAACCAGCTCCAATCCACTCTACCATGGTCCATGGACACTCCTCCTTTATCCAGCAACTGGTCTGAAGACACTCATCAGTGCTCTCAATAGTAGGTCCGCCGACCTGCTTGAGCTGTGGACTCTGAAGTGGCCCTATGACCAGGTTCCAGCCCCCACTCTACCAGGGTCCAGAGATGAGACAGGAACCATGCCTGTTGGCACCCTAGGTCATAGATCCAAAGATCTCAAACCCAACTTACAGACCATGAAACAGTCCTGTGACATTGTTTCAGGCACACTCCACTGTGTTCCCAGAGGCACAATCTCATCCATGTGAGATCTGGCAGAAAAAGGTCTTTACTTTTTGAAATTAATCTTTAAAGTATGTGCTGCTGTAATCCCATCACTTTGGGAAAAGGAGACAAGAGGATTGCCTGAGCCCAGGAGTTCGAAACCAGCCTGCGCAACATGGTGAGTGACTCACGCCTATAATCTCAGCACTTTGGGAGGAGGAGGCAAGAGGATTGCCTGAGCCCAGTGGTTCGAAACCAGTCTGGGCAACTTGGTAAGATCTCGTCACTAAAATAAACAAACAAACAAATAAATAAATAAATAAGCAAGCCAGCCAACTGAGTGTGGTAGTGCATGACTGTGGTTCCAGCTACTTGGAAAACTGAGTGGAAGGACCAGCAAACGACCCTAAAAATGGAAAATTATGAACTGCTTGACAAGCCAATTTCAACAGCATTTTTAAAAGATCATACACTGTGATCAAGTAGATTTATCCCTGGGATGCACAAGTGGTTTACCATATACAAATTAATCAATATGATACACCACATTAGTAAAATAAAACATAAAAACCACACAATAATCTCAACAGATACAGAAAAAGCATTTGACAAAATTTGACATCCATTCATGAGTTGAAAAAAATAACACTCTAAACCTCAACATAATAAAGACCATATGTGAAAAGTCCACAGCTAACATCATCATCAATGGGGAAAACCTGAAAGCTTTTCCTTTAAGATCTGATGCAAGGCAAGAATGTCCACTCTCACTACTTCTATTCAACACAGTACTGGAAGTCCTAACCAGAGCAGTTGGGGCACACCTCATCAACAAGGGTACCTGCACAATGAATATTTGTATACCTAACCCTTAACTGTACCCCACAATTTTAAAATAAAATATATATATTTAAAAAAAGAAAGTGAAATAAAGGACATTCAACAGGAAAAGAAGAAGTAAAATGATATGTTTGTAGAAGACATAATCTTATGTGTAGAAAACCCTAAATACTCAACACAGAAAAAACTATTAGATATAATAGATAAATCCAATAAGTTACAGGATACAAAATCAACATACAAAAATCAGTGGCATTTCTATATATAAACAATGAGCTTTCCAAACAAAAATTTGTTTTAAAAGTCTTATTTTACAATGTCAATAAAAATAAAACATAGGAATAAACTTAATCAAAGAGATGAAAGACATGTATAATACATGGGTTAAGAAAATTAAAGAAGACACTGATACATGGAAAGGTGTTCTGTGTTTATGGATGGGAATAATTTAATATTGTTAAAATGTCCATACCTCACTTTATGTACATTTATTTACATGTAGTGATCTACAAATTCAATGCATTCCCTTTCAAAGTCCCAATGGCATTCTTTACAGAAATAGGAGGCAAAGTGTCCTAAAATTCACATGGACCCACAAAAGACTCAGAAAAGCCAAAGTCATCTTGAGCAAGAAGAACAAAACTGAAGACATAATACTTGCTGATTTCAAAATACATTACAAAGTTAGTTATCAAAATAGTATGCTACTAGCATAAACACAGACATATAGACCAATGGAACAGAACTGAGAGTCCAGAAATAAATTCATGCATTTACAGTCAATTAATTTTTGACAAAGTTGCCAAAAATACATAATAGAAAAACGATAGTCTCTTCAATAAATAGTACTGGGAAAATTTGAATATCTACATGTAGAACAAAGAAATTGGACCCTATCTTACACCATATACAAAAATCAACTGAAAATGAATAAAGACTTAAACATAAGACCTGAAACCATAAAACTACTAGAAGAAATCCGGGGGAAAACTTCTTAACATTGGTCGGAGCAATTATTTTTGGATATGACATCAAAAACAAAGCAACAAAAAGAGACAAATGGGATTGTATCAAACTAAAATTTTTCTGCACAGCAAAGGAAGCAATAAACAGAGTAAAAAGACAATTGATAGAATGGGAAAAAATTTCAAACCATATATCTGATAAGGAGTTCAAAATATATAAGAGATCCAACTCTATAATTAAAAACCAAATAACCCAATAAAAATGGGCTAAGGACCTTACATATTAAGTCCAGCAATTAAGTTTGAGAACTCATCCCAGAAAAAGTACTACATACCTCGCTGCTGAATATCACTACAGTCGCCTTTGAAGTACTCTCCTTGGGAAGTTATGCACCTACGGCAGTGCCTAGTCCACCCATCAAAGCAATTCTGGAACTCTTTTTCTGGAATGGCCATCAGAGCTATGTTTTTTGTTTTGTTTTGTTTTGTTTTGAGTTGGAGTCTCACTCTGTCGCCCAGACTGGAGTGCAGTGGCCGCTCCCGGCCACCGCAGCCTCGACCTGCTGGGCTCCGGTGATCCTTCCGTCTCAGCCTTCCAAGTAGCCGGAATTACAGGCATGCGCTACCATGCCCGGCTGATTTTTTAAATTTATTGTAGAGATGAGGTCTCACTGCCCAGGCGGGTCTCGAATCCGCGGGCTCAGGCAATCCACTCACCTCAGCCTCCCAAAGGTGCGGGATTACAGACTGAGCCACTGAACCCGGCTAGAGCTATCTTATTACCCTTGATATCCTGAAGGTCATCAAATGTTTTCCTTTCAATATTTCATTTATCTTTAGGTAAAGAAAAAAGTCATTGGGGGCCAGATCAGGTGAGTAGGGAGGGTATTGCAATATAGTTATGTTTATAGTGCTGCCCACATAAGCATATGGTGGAAGTCAGACCTCAACAAATGACAACAACAGCTCTGATGGTCATTTCAGAAAAAAGAATCCCAAAATTGCTTTTTTTGTGTAGACTAGGTGCTGACATTGGTGCATAGCTTCCCAAGGAGAATACTTTGAAGGTAACCATAGTGATATTCAGCAATGAGGTATGTTTCACAAATCTAAATGTATAGAATGGTTCACAAATCTAATTGTCGGACCTCTTATTTCTCAAAAAAAGACATGCAAATGACCAACAGATATATGAAAAAGTGTTCAACATCACTAATCATCAGGGACTACTGAGGTGAAAAATGTAAAGCATAACAAAGTAATCTTGCCTAAAGTTACCATATTTTAATCCTAGGCAGTAAAATGTCAAAAATTATATTCCTGTCTACGATATTGCATCCTTACATGACACAGGGATGAGGAAGAGATTCTTGGCAATATAGACTGTCTATCTCCATTCTCTGGCCTCCAGAACTCAGAAACTCTTGACCTTGTTGAGACGAACACTAGGGCCATGAGTTCAAATAACTATTAGATTTGCAAGAATATTAACAATGTTGATAAGCAGTCAATGGTTAATATCAACAACACTGATAAACAACCAATCGTTAATACTATAACTTACTACTTATCAGTCTTAGTGTCACACTTGTCATGCATTCATTTGGAAACTTGCTCAATAGGCTACTTGCCAATGACCAAATGCACATCCATTGCTATGACAAAATCCAATACCCAATTGTGATTAAAAACTGTCAGCAAACAAGAACGAAAAGGGAAAAGACATGCATACATATATAAAGACATGTACAAGAATATACATAGCAGCACTATTCAAATCAAAAACTGGAAATTACCCAAATTGCCATCACCAGTAGAAAGAACATATCACTTGTAATACATTCATATAATGCAATACAATGGAACAACAAGAATGAATGAACAATGGCTACATGCATGGACATGTGTGTTGCATGAAAGAAGTTGGATATAAAACCACTGTATAATTCCTTTTACATAAAGCCCAGAAATAGGTAAAACTAATTTATGGTATTAGAAGTCATGTTAACAATTACTCTTATGGGGATTGGGCAGTGCCTGGAAGGATGCATATAGGTAGGGGTTTCTGAGGGTACTAGTAATGTTATGTTTCTTAATCTGGGTGTTGGTTACATGGATGGTTCAGTTTGAGAAAGTTCATCAGTTTGTATACTTATGATTTGTATGTATATTTATATATAAAAACTTGAATAAAAAGCTCACAGAAATAAACAGATTAGGATGCAGCTGGCAGGTCAAAAGCAGAACATCTCATGCCTTTTTCTGTGTGTGTGTGTGTGTGTTGGAGTCTCACTCTGCTGCCCAGTCTGGAGTGCAGTGGCACATTCACGGTCACTGCAGCCTCAACCTTTTGGGTTCAAGTGATCCTTCTATCTCAGCCTTCCAAGTAGCCTGAACAACAGGCTCACACCACCACACCCAGTTAATTTTTTTTTATTATTGTAGAGACAAGGTCTCACCAAGTTGCCCAGGCTGGTCTCGAACCCCTGGGCTCAGACAATCCTTTCACCTCTGCCTCCCAGAATGCTGGGATTACAGGTATGAGTCACTGCACCCAGTTACCTTATGCCTCTTTACTCTCCTTATCCTAGTGTCCATCCCCTCCAAAGGTTAACTTGTATTCTTCTCCAAACTTCCTTCTCCTATACATCCTCTAACCATTTGAGGATGCATTGATAATTACTTCCTAATTCTGCCTTCAGTCCCACATGTTAAAATTAGACTTCAGTGCCCTGAATGCAGAAGACATCAAGGTGTCAGAAGTCTGGGGTACAAGATAAAGGTTAACCCTTTATTAAATACTCTTAGGAATTAAAGAGAATACTCCAGCTTAAGAGAAGGAAAGGTATCTAGGAATTGGGTTTGGGAACCCTAACATCTAAGGATATTTACAGTGAAAAAAGAGAGAATAACCAAAAAGTGTAGCAAGAAGGAAAGGAAGATTAGAGTTCAATCTGCAGTCCAGGTTCCAAGACCTAGGCTCAAGCTAGGGTGAGGAGAGGCCATGGCTATAACATATAATCCTCTCTGTGAAAAGTTCCTGTAAGTAGGCCTCCAAAACCCCAGCCAAATTCCTAACTATGCCTTCCAAATGAAGTAACATTAAATATTTACTACAGATGACTTTAGACAGAAGATCACACTTAATTTGAAGGAGAGAGAGCACAGAACCCAGTACATCTGAAGTCAGCTGAGGACAAAAAAGAAATTGATCAATACAATTTTTTGGTTTTTAATCATTTAGTAGCATGGTATGCCCCTACCTCTATCCCATTCCCCTAACTACTTTCCAGAAAGGTAAACATTCATAGTGTCTAAAAATACAGGGGAAATAAAAAAGCAAAAGACAATATTTGAAAGAACTTTACTCACAAGTCACAACTTCCCTGAAGTTGTACTTTGTCTATAAGACATGAAAATCGACACCATTTTCTGAAGTTTAGAAAGGGGATGAGGCAGGACCCAGATCACACTGTATGCTACAGGATCCACATCATTCTTCATGAAGTTTCCAGGGAAATAATCCCTAAGAGGAAAAAGTCCTTGAAAAAGAAAAATACATTTACATTCTCAGACCCTCTCTTACTGGAAACACATTCAAGTTTAAAAGTTTACCCAATTAAGGTAGCCAATATTAAGCTAACAATTAAACTCTTTTAATTGTATAATAACAGCTATCAGTTTTAATATATCTAAAATGTTATGCAATGTGCCATATAATTGACATAATGACCTTACTTAATATTTCAGCAGCACTTTAAAATAATCATTAATGTCCTTAGTTTAAGGGTGAGGAAACAGACTCAGAGAGGCTAAGTAACTTGCCCAAGGTCATATAGCAGTAAATGGAAGAGCCAGGAGGCAACCTCAAGTGGAACAGGCTCCAAAACCTTTGTAGCTGACATTGTTCCTGGCTGGCTTGCAGCCTGGTGTACTCAAGAAGGGTACCAACATAATGACAATCATGTTTTTAAGTCAATCCAGTCATATAAACATACTTCAAAAGATTTCTAAAAATAAGAATTGCAGCGGACCTTGAACAATTATAATACTCTAAGAAAGCAAGCAGCAGTAGTAGGAAACTGTCAGGACAGCGGGGGTGGGATTGGCAGTTGCAGGAAACTGCTAGGGGAGAGAGGGGCATACCTCATCAGCAAGGGTACCTGCATAATCAACGTTTGTATCCCTAACTCTGAATTGTACCCCATATCTTTACAATAAAAAATGAAATAAAATAAAAAGAATTGCAGAAGGAAAATACAAACATTAGTTGAAATATACTCACACTACAAATGAATTATGCATAATTCAGTGATAGTTTTTTTAAGTGATAGGGGTACACTTTGCATGAGTATTAATGGGTTCCAACAAAAAAGGGCAAAAAGTGGGTAAAAAGTTAGGTTCCAGGGCATATGGATTAAAAGTTTTGAACAAAGGGAGAGTGCAAAGACTACCCTAGTCCTTCAAAGAGTACCCCAGAAGAAAAGGAAATTACCCTGAAGTAGTCAAGACTCAAAACGTCTATATACCACATAATTCCACTGATAAGCTTACCACTACAGAGATTGCCATTTAAAAAGTCTGATGCGGTCTTGGAGGATTTTACCCCAAGTTGTCTGGGAAATTTTCTAAAATAGAGATTAATTCTGGGAAACTATAGGAAATTGTGAAAGCAGGTTATGCTAATAAAATAATTAAAATGCTAATGGAGAGACTGAGCCAGCCTTTACAGCCACAAAATCAGCATTGACTCAGGAACCTAAGACTTCAACTTAAAAGCTCATGATTGCTGACACAAGTCTCTACTTGAAGGACTTCCAGAACTGTATCTCAGTGATTATTCTAGTTATATAAAAGTTCACAGCTCAGGATACTTTTTTATACTATTGCTATTATTTCCTGCATTGTACATATCCTCTCCCAAACTGTACATAGGCAGGAAATTACAAATAATATGCTGGTAATTCTGTGTAACTGTCACTAACACAATAATCCTCTTCTCTCCAAACAAATCAAAGGCCATTCAACATATTTCAGGTCCTCAGACTAATGATCTTCATATATTTCAGGTGATTTGCATTAGCAGGTAGGATGTTTCTCATACCACAAGGGCTATAATTCTGACTGCAAGCTCAGTCTTTCTACTTTGTCAATTGATCTTTGTCTACTCTCAATCAATAAATATGTGAGACAGGCAGTTCTCCTCCAAAAGTACAAGCAATGGTGCATGTAGCTGTGCCTGGTCCAGGCATGCCTCTTCATGAGTGACAGGAGTTTGGGGATCACATGTATCTTGCATCCTGAACTCTGTAAGTTTCTTCTCTGTACCTGCTCTATCACTTGTAATATTTGTTCTTACTATTTGTTTGACATCAAACTGAGCACACTTCAGAATGTCCAATGCTCTCTTTAAAAGCAACTACCAGCATTGAACACAATACTTGAGGTAAGATTTTACTGGTGTAGAGTAGAAAAAGAATGTCACTTCCTTTAGCTAGACAGTGTATTTTTATAAATAAAGTTAAAAATTACATGAACTTTTTTGGATGCCATATAACATGGTTGGTTCATTTTAAGCTATTATTTCTCACACACACACACATACACACACACACACACACACACACACACACACACACACACACACACATACACACACAGTTTCTTTTACATATATTGCCATCAAACTTCATGTTTTCTATCTTGTGCTTATACTGCTGCTATTTTATTCCCAGATTCAGGTTTTAACATTTATCACTATTAAAATTACTTCTTCTAGATTTTATCACCATTTCATTCCAGCCTGTAAAATCTTCTTCATGCATCCTGAATCTCATATATGACATATTTGCCATCTATTCACAGTCATTCAAGTTATTGATTAAAATAGTGATCTACATCCAATCAAAGAAATCACCCTTCAGCAAAGGAGCTAACCGTCTTGCAAACTGTTAGCAACCCATGAATCAGTAAGATTTGGAAATCTATCTATTCTAAGTGCAGAACCCTGGCTACCAGTTCCCTGAGGACCGTTACCCATATCACAAATTTACAGCAAGGTGGCTGAAGTCAAGAAGTGGCAAAAGCTTCTGAAAAAAGAGAAGATATAAACAAGGAAAGGTAAAATGTAAAATAAGTTAATGCTGACAAGGAAGCAAAAGCATTGCAAGTTTCGCTGAAGGAGGAATGCAGACAGCTATTTGAGAAAGAGCAAAGTTTATTAAAAGCACTCCTGTTAGGCTGAGCCAAAAGTGGTATCAGCACAAAGTTTTAAAAGGGTGTTGATTATATAGGGCCAGGTTAGGGGATTGTTTGGTCAGGTGGCCTAAGATAATAAACGGGTGGGCCAGGGGGTTGTTTGCGCAGATGGCCCACCGCTAGGAGATTGTTTGATCAAATAGCCTAAGACAAAGAGGAGTTCTGTAACTTGAGATAAGCTGGGGTTTCACAACCATCAGTGGGGGTTTTTTCCACCTGGTACATTGCTGTTTAACTGTCAACTTCGAAGTGGGAACTTTAGGGTTCAAAGCGAGCACCTTGACAGATTATCCTTCATGGGCACTTTGACAGATCTTACAGGATTATAGGAGAGCATGTCTAGTGAAGAAGTAAAATGTTAGGGGAAATAACCATGTGCAAAAACATTAGATCAGGAATGATGGTAATATGATCAAGGATTGTTGATAATGTTCAAAGGAATAATCCCATGAGAGAAAGTGGTAGAAGAAGAGGCTAAAAGGTGCAGTTTCATGCCTGATTTGGGGGAGGCTTGTATGTCAAGGTAAGAAATTTGAAACTTATTCTAGAGACAAAGAAGAGCTACCAGAAGCTTTATGGAAAGAAAATAATATGATAATATTTGTCTATAGGAAGAAGAATCTGGCAGCAATGTAGAAGAAAGACTGGTATGAAGACATCTTAATGGTAGAAAGAGACTAATTAAAAAACTGGAAATAATCCAGATGCAAAGTGGCCAAGGCCAGAATAAAACCAGCATGCTAAGGACAGAGAGTGGTTTGGGTCCAGGAGATAAATCTGAGGTAAAACTGATAGGATGTGGTGATCATCTGAGTGTTAGGGTGAAGAAAGGGAAGAAATGAAGAATGACTATAGAGTCCTTAGCCTGGGACACAGAGGAATGTCACTGATATGTGACAAGAGACAGTAAAGAAAAGACCCTTCTGGAAGAAACAGTATAATGGGTCCTGTATGAACTTCTTAGGTTTGAGATGATGGGGATATCTAAGTATCCAAGTGGAGAGATTTTATAAGTAGTGACTAGAAATACAAAAAACTATAAATAGCAATAAAGGACTACAAATATAAAGTCCAGGGTTGATAATCTCCTGCGTAGAAATATTGGTGCTATTATAGGAGTAAACTAACTGTTTTAAGAATTACCAAGGTAGAGCATGCAGCATAATGATCATGATTAAATAGAGAAAAGAAAACCTCGCCTCTCAGTTTGGGGTGATATAATAAAATTTGTCTACCTCCAATATCCTCCCCTTTCTATTTATAACAATATCTCAAAGACCACAAGTAGTAATTCAATGATCTCACAGGCATATTTCTACAGTACTCAAAGATAAAATTCAGAGTAACCAACCAGGTGAGATTAAATCCTAGTGGGGCATTCTCTTATAAACTCTTCACTTATTTTGGATTTCAGATTTATCTCATATATGTATATTCTACCATCTCAGTTCAAAGATCATTTGTTAGCCCAATCTATATGGAGATACAAAAAAGTATACTTATAAAGGATCATAAATGTATAGAAGGAAACTGTGATTTCCAAAGAGATCCTTTTGTAAAATTTCTGCTAGTCAGGACTAATGTCAACCTAAATCTGAAAGGTGCTGATACAAGCAGAAATAAATACTTAGAGAAGTTGGGAAATCAATAGTAGAGAAAGAAAGGTGGGGCTCTGGGTGGATCAGAATATGATTATGAATCAGACCATTTCATAAAGGGTGGCTCCTACTAAGCACAGACCTTTAGCTTGTATAGAAGGTCACTCTCCTGATCTCTAGCCCTCTGCTACTCTTTCAGCTTACATTCTACATATACTTTGGTAAACTGAATGAGAAATCCATCCAACTATTCCTACTTAGTGTTAACCAAGGTGGAAATCTAAGGATGTATTCTAAGGTATAACACTACTGGATGCTTGGCTTTTTTTCCTTTATTTTAGGTCCCCTGTTATCATAAGATTCTCTATAAAGAAAGACAGAAATATGCCTTCTGTGATATGATATTACCCAGTACTCTCTTTGCATTGCTGCATTGTACAGCCCAAAGACATGATAGACTGAAAGAAAGTCAGTATTGTTGATTGTCTTCACTGTTTTGAGAGAGCTTTATCTAAATGTCATAAGTGCTTACTGTGAACTGAATGAGTCATACTGACTCTCCCACTCTTGGATCTATAGATGCAGAAAATGTTTATATTCTCCTACATCCTTTTAGATATATGATAATTTATATAGTATCACTAAGATCAATTAGATCAGTATCGTTAAGATGAAAGCTGATTTCAGGGGCCCAATACTCTGATTCTCTATTATCTACATTAGTGATGGCTGAATTCTAATTCAATGATTCATCCATTTATCCAGGTAATTGAGTTCTATCATTGAGCAGGTACTTATATACATGCCAGGGATACTAAGATAAAAAGGCTGTGATCACTACCCTCACATGGATCACTGACCACACGAGACAATCCCATAAAATGACAACTATAATTTAATATATTATATGCTATATGTAGAATGATATGCTAGCATGCACAGGAAACAATAAGAACAATATGCTAAGGAAAAATGAAGAAAGGCCACTCTACACAGATTAAAAACAATTATTTGTGCATTCATGCAACAAATATCAATAAATGCCTGCCTACTATAAGCCAGACCCTATTCTAGTTTAAACCCTACTATTCTAGTAGTAGACCCTACTGAGTTTACAGTAGTAAAAAGACAAAATCCCTGCTCTCAAAGAGCTCACATGTACTATGGGAGAGACAGACAGTAAATACGTTTAAAGTGATATAAAGAAAACAAATATGTAAGATGTAGGAAAGAAAGTTACTTGTAGCAGGCCTCATTTGAGCAGAAACCAGAAATACTAATAGAAGCCAGATATGTGGAGGAAAAGAAAAAGATCAACCAACAAGTCAGTGTACAAGGTGCTCAGAAAAGAACAGGCAGAACAGACACCATATTCTTCTGAGCTGAAAAGTCAGTAAGTCCACAGCATGGAGAACAGGAGAAAGGAGGTGCAAAATGAGGCCAGAGAAGTGGATGGGTACAAATCACAGAAAGAATAATAGTAAGGAGTTTGCCTATGAGGTTAAGCATAATGAGAAGCTCTCCCAGTGTTTTATGCAGGGAAGTAATACTCTGATTACATTTTTAAAACTTCATGTTTATTGTTGTGTGGATAGTAGACTGTGGAAGGGAGCAAGAAGGAAGAGAAGAGACTAGTTGCAATAGTATAGCTGAGATGATGAATTAATGAACCAGGCTAGTGGCAGTGAATATGGAAAGAAAGATGAATTAAGGATAGTCTGAAGAGAAAACTGATTGGACTTGCTGGTGGACTGTACACAGAAGACAACAAAAAGAGGAATAAAAGATGACTCCTGACATTTTAGTCTGACCAAGCTGCAGAAGATGGCACTTTTTGTGGTTATTTGGGTGAAGAATAATGGGTGAAATATAGTTTAGGTCATGTTTTTAGTATGTTAAGTTTGAAATTCCTGTAAACATTTCAGAATGCAAAACAGGCAGCTAAAGAACATTCATATTGCCAAATCAGTGGTCACTGCAATTGCTTGATATCTTAGTGGCATTTAACATGTAGTTAACCTCTCCCTCCTGCTTTCTCTTGGCTCCCGTAAGAGCATATTTTCCTGGATTTCCTCCTACCTTACTTGCGGGGGGCCAGCCCCTGCAAGTTTTGGGGAGTCCCTTGGAAGATGTGGTGGCGTCGGCGAATCTGTAGGGGTAGATATTAAAAGAAAGAAAGATGGAAGGATAGATATAAAGAGGAAGAAAGAGAAAGAAAGAAAGTGGACAACTGTTCAGTGAAATGAGCAGAAGCCATTTATTGAAAGTTACAGCAGGTATTTATCCCCAAATTTTAGACAGGCAGTCTCACAAGTCTTTCATGTGAACACAAAGCCAAGTGCGGGGGTGCAGATGCTTAGGTGTGAGGAGGAACAAACCCCAAGATTGTCTCATTGTTCCCTTTGCTAGTTAATGTTCTTCAAAAGCAGTGTAACAATCCTTACTAGTCTAATGATGTTCTGATAATCAATAACTTCTAAAGCTCACTCAATACCCATGACGACTAAATTGAACTCTACCACTTATACAATGCTACGGAAGCTCTTAATTGTAGCTTAAGCCAATTTCCTAAAGAATGTGGCCCAGTCCAAAGATCACACTGGCCCTACAGGATGTGGCCCAGTCCAAGGTCCACGGTGGGCCACCTTTTGGAACAACAGACTACAATCTCTTAACAAAATGGCTATTCCAAAGTCTTATATGTCTATCCTAATTTCTATGAAAGTTTTCCAATTCTTAATTCTAATATATAAAGTTGATTAGCAGCAGCAAAGCTTCTAAAACCTAAATGTAAATTGTAAATGTACTAAGGCAAAAACTTCGATAGTAGAAAGTGGAGACGATGAAAATTCTTAAAGTTAACTATATTCTTATTAAACCTAAAAATATTATGATTGATTATGTATGAACTAACATGATTAGTAGCATGACCTATTCTACAATACCTTCTATGAATAAAATAAATTCAATTTCTATAACAGGTAGAAAAGAGACCTTACACTAACTGTAGCTAAAAGAATGCAGCCCAAAAGAATGCAGCCCAGTCCAAAAGAATGCAGCCCAAAAGAATGCAGCCCAGTCCAAAGTACATGCTGGGCTCTCAGGAATGTGGCCCAGCCCAAACTCTGTGCTGGGCCACTCTCGAAAATCATCTTCACCATTGAAAAGCTGCAAACAGCTCTCCCTAAGTATATACTAATTCTATAAATATTCTTTTAAATCTTATAAAGAAGCTTGTACCATATAAAAGGCTCCCAAATGTGACCTGAGTTTGAATTATATCTAATACCTAAGCCGATACCGCAGTTTATGGGAAACAGGAACAATGGGTTTCTAGAGTGAGCCATGCCTGTCACAGTCACAGAGTCTTCAGCTTAGGCCAGCAGAGTTCCTTTAGGTTATTTGTGCTGCATGGCAAAAGGGGGAGGAAAATGGGGTCTACGGCTCCCGAACATGTCCTAGCGGTCTCGAGGTCCACGGCCCTCCCTGATCCCTAACGCTCAGTGGGCCTCCGTGGCCGGCTCCCAACACTTACTGGCTACTACTTCCAGGTCTACTTGGCTGGCTTTGCCTCCTCTGCTTGACCTCTAAAGGTTGAAGGGTTCCACAGTTCTATTTTATTTTATTTTTTTCATTATATATCTATACATTCTTGCTAGGGAGCCTCAATCTAGTCCTTTGACATGCCATCTGAATGCCAGTAGGTTTGGCTATAGTCAATCCAGTGACAGTGAGGGACTGAATCAGGATATTCAAAATAACAATCAATATCTACCCATGATCAGTCTAAATATAACCATAGACAATATGGATCCAGCATAAGAGGAAAACAAAACACTAGCCACAGTCAAATAGGAAGCAGGTCCAGAGAGTTAGGATCTCAGTAGGACCAAATAACCAGTCATTGACAATTTGCATGTATCCAGTCATGGACAGTCAGTAGAGAGTACCAAAGTTATCTCATTGCCAGTCATTACCTATAGAGTCTGGAGTTATCAAAGCAGACAAAGGCATCCAGATATAGTAATCTAATGACAATAAAAGACAATCAGAAAACTCAGTCTACATCACCTCAGTCGGCATTGATCCATGAATGGCCTGGATTGCAGCCACGGTGTGGCCACAAACAATAGAAATCTGACAAAATAGGAAAATAAGGCTCTAGTCACAAACAATCACAAGATAGTGTTAGATACTCAGGGCAGACATCTACCTAGGAACAGTCTCAGTCTACACATGGAGAACCTAGGCTCAATACAAGAAAGCATAGATCCAGTCACATTCAATCAGGAGAGAGCTCTAGATACTCATGATCTCCTCACAGACAATCATCACTGGACCTAGCAGTCTAGATCCAGTATAAACAGACAGAAGAAATCAAATTTTACTCAATCCATTGATGAAGCACAATCAGGAGACTGGGATAGACAGTCACCCTTCTCCTGTTGTCAAGCTATGTGTAGACCTGAGCTGTCTGGATCGGCACAAGAAAGATGGCTCTAGCCATGAATAGTCAAAAGCTAAGCCAGGCAGCACTGGGTCTTCAAGGTCAATTCACAAACAAGCAGTATTAATACATTCTAGACCCACTATAAGACATGATAAAGTATACTCAAGTCTATGATTATAAAATAAAACCTGAAGACACAGAGCAAGTCAGAAGCAATCTACAGACAGTCTGAGTGTATATAGAGACAGGTTCTAGCACAAGATAAAAACAAGATCCAATTATAGAAACTTAAAGGATAGTTCTATAAACTCTAAACTCTGGGTCTTGTCAGAAAAAGACATACACTAATGGTCAGTCTGAATCCAGCCACAGTCTGAATCTACACATGGGCAATAGAAACAGACCTCCAGTCAGAAACAGACAAGAGACAGCTCTGGACAAGCTGTATCTTATCATAACCAAACTTAAATTCATGGACAGTTTAGATCTATCCATGGAGAAGCTAGACCAGTAAACAGTAAGACACAGATCTACCTGTGAACACTTGGAAGATAACTCTAAATGCCTGAAGTCTGCTCATAGATAATCATCACCAACATAGTCCAGAACCAGTAAAAATAGACAAGAATCTGGTTATAGTCAGACTAGTGAATAAAAGTCAAGAGAAACAGATAGACAATCAGCATTAATCCATGAAAAGTCTAAGTCTAGCAGAAAAGAAAGACAAGGATCTTGCCATATCAGGAGACAACAGTGAGGTTCAGATAACATTATTCACATAGTCTGCTACCAGTGTAAGCAGAAAACAAGCATCCAGTTATAGTCAATCCTGTGATAGTGAAGGACAATCAGGAGATTTAGACAGACAGCCAGCTTTCACCCATGGACAGTATGAGTATGGTCATAAGCAATTATAGTCCAGCACAAGAGGAAGATAGGATTCTAGCCATGGAAAGTTAGAAGATAGCTATAGACATTCAGGAGGTCAACATGGCCAGACAGAAATTCATGGACATCCTGAGTTCACTCAAGAATAATATTGGCCCAATATAACACGAAGATTATGTATCGTGTTATGAACAACCAAAAGATTGCTCTAGATATTCCATATCTACGCACAGACAATTTGCACCCGTGAAGTCTAGCTCAAATATAAACAAACATTGAGTATTCACTTATAATAGTGATAGTGACACATCAAAAGAATCATAAAGAAAGTCAATATCAGTACATGAACAGTCTGAATATGATTATAAACAGTTGAGACACAGTAAGTCAGAAGACAGGTCTAGACACTCAAGAGTATTGTCAAGGATAAACACACATGGAAAGCAGTCTGGGCCCACACACAGACCAAGATTCAACACCAAAATCACACAATTTAGCCATGGACAAACAAGAGATAGCTGTGTACACTCAAGATTTACACACACACAATCATAATTTACTCAGTCTGGGTCTAGTATAAGCAGATAGGGGGGATCCAGTTAGAGTCTATCCAGTGATAGCGAACGACAATCAGCAAAAGACATGAAAAGTCTGAGCACGACCATAAGGAGCCTGATCTAGCATAAGAGGAAGAGATTATTTCAGCCATGGGAAATTAGGAGACAGTGCAGGATTCTATCAAGGGTGGATATCTATCCATAGGCAAGTTGGGTCTACCCATAGAAAATTTAGGTCCAACATACAAAAAAGCCATGGGACTATTTATGGACAATCTGGGTCATCTCATGGGATATCACCATCTATGTGGGGGGACCAAAAAAAACAGACTTATTTTTTGGAGGGCAGCTCCCTTGTAGTACAGTCTTCCCCTGCTAGGTAAGTGTTCTAGGAATCCATCGGTATCAGCGTACCAGCTAGCATTGCTGTGAAAGACTACATTCAGCTTTGGTGAATTTCTTTTTTTTTTTTTTTGCGATTCTTTCAATGTGTTTGCCCATTTCATGATGTGTTATTTATGTGAACAACCTGTTCACATCACACTGAGTGTTCAGCAGTTTTGACCAAAAATGGCATGACTCCCATGCCCCATCCTCCCTATTCACCTGATTTCACCCGAGTGACTTTTTTAGTTGTTGTTTTTCTGGATTGAAAAGATCCTCAAAAGGAAACATTTTGCTGATATGGAAGAGGTGAAACAAAAAAAATGACAGAAGCACTAAAAGTCATCAAAATGTATGAGTTCAAAACTGTTTTGAGCAGTGGAAAACATATCTCGATAGGTGTGTTGCATCGAGCGGAAGGTACTTTGAAGGTGACTACAGTTTAAACATGTAAGAATAAATATACAAATTTTTAATAAATAAATTCTGGGTTTTGGAGGGGTCTCCCTTTATATACAAATTGAATTCACAACAAGAAACATCAGAGATCCGGTATTGGTCAAGCCAATGATAGTAAAGGACAATTAGAAATTCAAAGAGACAGTAAAAATCAATCCATGGATGATCAGAGTCCAGTTCAAAAACCAATATGAATCCATTTATGGCCAATGTCAGTCAGTAGCCAGGTCCAGACATTCAGAGTCTCATCAAGGATAGAGCCACTAATAAACAACCTGAGTCTACCCATGGACACTCGGGATCCAGCATAGGAGAAACTTGTGGATCCTGCCATGAACAGTCAAGACACAGTTCTTGCACTTAGGATCTCATGAAGGTCAGATGACCATTATGGATAGTCTGATTTTTCCCATGGGCTGTCAACATCAAGCAAAACAAAAAGATAAGAATCCTGCCTTGAGCAGTCAGGACACAGCTCCACAATCTCTTCCTGGACATAGACAATCACCATCTGGGTACTAGTCAAGTATACATCAAGGATCCAGTTACAGTCAGGCCAGTGATAATGAAGAACAACCAAAGATTGAGAGGAAGATTCAATATCAACTTATGGACACTCTGGATATATACACGTGAAACATAAATCTAGCACCAGAGGAAGACACTCAGATCATGCCATACACTTAGAATCTCACTAGGGACAGAGAGCCACTCACTGACAATCAGGGTTCAGCACAACTGGCCAACAAGCCTCTAACCAGGACAAGATCGAAAACTGCACTACATATTCAGGATCTCATTATGGCCAGATACGCACTAATGGACACAAATAGTCTGGATTTACTCATGAAGAATCTGGATCTTGGGCATGAGAAGACATGTATATAACCATCAACAATCAGGAAATGGCTCCAGATACTCAGGGCCAGCTTATGGACAAACTTCATCCACACAATCTGATTCTAGCAAAATCAGATAATGTAGATACATTTATGGTCAATTTAATGTGGTGAAGGAAATCCAGATAGAGTCAGCATCAACCTATGGACAGTCTGAGTGTGGCCATGGACAATCAGAATAAAATAAGCCAAAAAGGATCCGTCCATGAACATTATGAAGACAATGCTAGAAATTGAGGGTCTATTCACAAACAGATGATGTCTACCCATGAACAGTCAGGATATAATACCAAAAGAATAACAGATAAAGCAAGTTCCCTCCAGGAACAAACCAGCCATAGCCATAATCAGACAGGAGATAGATAACACACTCAGAAGCCAGTAAAGGCAAACTCAAGATCAATTTGGGTCTATTCATATACAGACTAATAGTAATAGAGACCAAGTCAAGGATTGGATCATAATTGTAAACATGGCAGCTATGGAAGTGCTGAATATGACCATGGATGGTCTGAAAACAATAGAGCATTTAACCTTGATTTCATTCCATTGAAATTCAGGGATAGATGCACAAATAAGCCTAGTCTTGAACAGTCAGGATCTCCCTCTGATCATTTAGGATCCAGATAAACAGGTAAGACAAAAAAGCAAGAATTTAATCTTGGATACTCAGGGATAAGCCTTAAACAAGCATTTGGTTCTATTAAAGCAAAAAATATACGAATACTTGTTAAAATAGTGAGGTGGACTTTATTCAAATCTATCTTGATAGGTGTAGGGACTACACAATGGGATTTTACAATAGGGAGAGAGATGGGGCTCTCTCAACAAAGAAAGCAGGAGATTTATAGCCAAGGAGCAGGGTGGGAAGGGTCAGTGGTTGAAAAATTACTGCAAGGCTTCCCTTAATTATTACAGTGGGGAAAGGATAGTGTTAAAGTACAAAGAATTTATTTGTTCTTTTTCTTTGCAATAAACATTAAGTCAATATCAGTTTAAAATAAACTGTAATAACTATAAGATGTGCTTGCAAGCCTCATGGTAATAAAAAATCAAAAACCTATAACAGACACACTAAAAATAAACAGCATGGAATCAAAACACACCACTAGAGAAAATCACTTTACCATAAAAGAAGATAGTAAGAGAGAGAAAAAGAAAGGGTCTACAAAACAACAAGAAAACAAGTAACAAAACAGCAGTAGTAAATCCTCACCTATCGATAATAACCTTGAATATAAATGGTTTAAATTATCCAACTAAAGGACATAGAGTGGCTGAAGGGGTTTTCAAAATGACCCAACAATGTACTTTCTACAAGAAACTCACTTATAAAGACATGCACAGACTAAAAGTAAAGGGAAAGAAAAACAGAATTCATACAAATAGAAATCCAAAAAGAGCAACAGTAGCTATATTTATATATCATATAAAATAGACTTTAAGTTAAGAATGATTTTTAAAAGACAAAGAAGGCCATTACTAAGGATAAAGGTGTCAATACAAGATGAAAATATAGCAATTGTAAATATATGTGCACCCAACACCAGAGCACCTGAATATATAAATCAAATATTAATAGACCTAAAGGAAGAGATTAGCTGTAATACAATAATAGGAGGAGACTTCAATACCCCACCTTCAGCAATGGCTAGACCATCCAGACAGAAAACCAATGAAAAAACTTAGAGTTAAACTGTATTCTAGACCAAATGGAACTAACAAATATTTACAGACATTCCATTCAACAGCTACAGAATACACATTCTTCTCATCTGTACAAGAAACATTCTCCAGGACAGATCATAGATTAGGACACAAAATAACTCTCAACAAGTTTCTAAAAACTGAAATTATATCAAGTATCTGCTCAGACTACAATAGAATAAAACCAGAAATCAATAACAAGAGTAACTTGGGAAACTGTACAAATACATGACAACAAGTTCCTGAATGACCATTGGCTCAAGGAAAATGTTAAGGAAGAAATAAAATTTCTTCAAACAAATAAAACTTGAAGCACAGCATACCATACCTATGGGATATAACAAAAGCAGTGATAAGAAGTTCACAGCAACAAATACTTACATCAAAAAAGTAGAAAGATTCAAATAAGCAATCCTAAAAGTAACCTGAAAGAACTAAAAAAGTAAGAACAAACCAAACCCAAATTTAGTAGAAGGAAATAAATAATAAAGAGTAGAACAGAACTAAATGCAATAGAGACTAAAATAACAATACAAAAGGTAGGCCAGGTGCAATGGCCTGTGCCTGTAACATCAGCACTTTGGGAAGCCAAGGCAGGAGAATCACTTGAGGTCAGAGTTCAAAAACAGCCTGGACAACATAGCAAGACCTCATCTCTACATATAATAAAATAAAAAATTAACCAGGCATGGTGGCACATGCATGTAGTCCCAGCTACTCAAGAGGCTCATTGAGCCCAGGAGGTCAAGGCTGCAATGAACCATGATCATGCCACTGCACTTCAGCCTGGGCAACAGAGTAAGACTATGATTTTTTTTTTAAATAAATGAAATGAAGACAGTTTTTGAAAAGATAAACAAAATCAATAAATGACTTCCTAGACTAACCAAGAAAAAAAGAAACATGATCCAAATAAACAAAATCAGAAACAAAAAAGGAGACATGATACCACAAAAATATGAAATAATCAGAGACTACTATGAAGAACTATACATTAACAATCTAGAAAACCTAGAGGAAACAGATGAATTCCTGGATACATAAAACCTATCAAGAATGAACTAGGATGAAATAGAAAATCTGAACAGACCAATAATGAGTGATGAGATTGAATCAGTAATAAAAAGTTTCCCGGCCGGGCTCGGTGGCTCAACCTGTAATCCTGTGCCTTTGGGAGGCTGAGGTGAGTGGATTGCCTGAGCCCGCGGGTTCGAGACCCGCCTGGGCAGCGAGACTTCATCTCTACAATAAATCAAAAAATCAGCTGGGCATGGTGGTACATGCCTGTAATCCCGGCTACTTGGAAGGTTGAGGTGGAAGGATCGCCAGAGCCCAGCAGGTCGAGGCTGCGGTGGCCGGGAGCAGCCACTGCACTCCAGTCTGGGCGACAGAGTGAGACTCCAACTAAAAAAAAAAAAAAAAAAGTTTCCCAGCAAAGTCCAGGACCAGATGCCATCACTGACAAAGTCAACCAAACTTCCAAAGAAGAAATAATGTCACTTCTCTTCAAACTATTCCAAAAAAATTGAAGAGGAAGGACTTCTCCCTACCTCATTCTATGAGACCAGCAATACCCTGATACCCAAACTAGGTAAGAACACAACTAGAAGAAAGAAAAAAGTCAATATCCCTAATGAACATAGATGCAAAAATTCTGAACAAAATACTAGCATACCAAATTTAACAACACATTTAAAAGATAATTCATCATGATCAAGTAGGATACATTCTAGGAATGAAAACATGCTTCAACATATGCAAATCAATAAATGTTATATATCAGAATAACAGAATCAAGAACAAAAACCATATGATCGTTGCAACAGATGCAAAAAAAATCCAATAAAATTCAACATCCCTTCATGACAAAAACTCTCAATGAACTGAGTATAGAAGAAACATACTCTAAGACAATAAAGGTAATACATAACAAACCTATAGCTAACATCATAATGAATGGGAAAAAATTGAAAAACCTTCCTCTAAGCTTTGGAACAAAACAAGAATGCCCACTTTCATCAATCCTATTCAACATAGCACTGGCAGAGCAAGTAGGTAAGACATAGAAATAAAGGGTATCCAGGTTTAAAAGAAGTCAAATTATCCTTGTTCACAGATGACATGATCTTATTTATATTTAAAAAAATCTAAAGATTCAACTTAAAAAAAAACTCTTAGAACTGATAAATAAATTCAGTAAAGTTGCAGGGTACAAAATCAGCATATAAATTCAGTAGCATTTATATACACCAACACAAACAATCTGAAAAAGAAAAAAAATGAAGGCAATCCTATTTTAATAACTACAAAAATAAAATAAAATACCTAGCAGTAAATTTAACCAAAGAAGTAAAATATGTCTCAATTAAAACTATATAACACTGAAAGAAACTGAAGATGACGCCAAAAAAATGGAAAAATACCCCATCCTCATTGATTTACTGCAAACCTATCAAAATACCAATGGCATTCTTCACAGAAATAGAAAAAAAAACACTTCTAAAATTCATATGAAACCACAAAAGACTCTAGATAGCCAAATCAATCCTAACCAAAAAGAACAAACCTGGGAGGCATCACACTACCTGACTTAAAGTAGACTACAAAGCTATATTAGCCCAAACAGCACGGTATTAGCATAAAAACACCAATTCATAGACCAATGGGAAAAAAAGAAAACTAAAAAAATATTCACATATTTATAGCTGATACATTTTCAACAAAGGTACCAAGAACATGAAGAAGGAAAGGACAAAGTTTTCAATAAATGATGCTGGAAAAACTGGATATTCACATGCAGAAGAATGAAGCTAGGCTCCTATTTCTCAGTATATATAAAAATCAACTCAAAATGAATTAAAGGCTTAAATACAATACTTGAAGCTATGAGACTACTAGAAGAAAACAAGGAGGAAACACTTTTGGTCACTAATCTAGGACATGAGGACATTGGGCTTTTGGGGGTAAGACCTCAAAAGCAAAGGCAACAAAAGCAAAAATAGAAAAATGGGATTATATCAAGTTAAAAACCTTTGCACAGCACAGGAAATAATCCAAAGAGTGAAGAGACAACCTACAGAATGGGAGGAAATATACGCAAACTATTCATCTGACACAGGATTGATAACCATTATGGAAAGAAATTCAAACAGATCAACAGCAAAACAAACAAATAAAACATTTAAAAAGTAGGCAAATGAGCTAAATAGACATTTCACAAAATAAGACACACAAATGGCCAACAGGTATATGAAAAATGCTCAACATCACTAATTATCAGGGAAATGCAAATCAAAACCATAATGAGATATCATTTCATCCCAGCTCAAATGTCTATTATTAAGAAGACAAAAAATAACAGATGCTGGTAAGGATGTGGAGAAAACATCACACACTCTTGGGGGAAATGTAAATTAGTAAAGCCACTATGAAAAACAGCGTGGAGGTTCCTCAGAAAACTCAAAATAGATCTCCCATATGACCCAGCAATCCCACTAAGAAAAATCAGTTTATTGAAGAGATATCTGTACACTCATGTTTATTGGTGCAATACTCACAATAACCAAGATATGGAATCAATCTAAGTGTCCATCAACAGATGAATGAATAAAATTATTGTGTGTGTGTATATGGATAGATAGATAGATAGATAGATAGATAGATAGATAGATAGATAGATAGATAGATACAATGAAATATTATTTAGTCATTAAAAAAGAAATTCCATCATTCTGGATAAAACTGGAGAACATTATGTTAAGCGAATAAGTCAAGCACAGAAAGGCAAAATATCACATATTATCACTCAAATGTGGAAGCTAAAAAAGCTGACCTCATAGAGGTAGAGAGTAGTATGATGGTTACCAAAGACTGGGAAGGGTAGAAAGGAGGGGGGATGAAGAGAGATGAGTTAATGGATCCAAAAATGCAGTTAGATAGAAGGAATAAGTTCTAGTGTTTGATAGAACAGTAGGGTGTCTATAGTTAACAATAATATATTGTTTATTTCAACATAGCTAGAACAGAAAATTTTTGAATGTTCTCAACATAAAGAAATGATAAAAGTTCCTAATTACCTGGATTTTATTATTACACATTGTATGCATGTATCAAAATATAACATGCACCCCATAAATGTGTATAATTATTATGTATCAGTAAAAAAAAGAAAAGTTCAGTGTACCTAGAACAGAGCTTTGCAGAACTCCAATACTATGTGGAGAAGTGAGCAAAGACAATTGAAAGAAATATTTTTGCTAACTGAATAGTAACTCACTCCATATATTTGAATTATATAACTTAAGTTAATAAATTATAATTGTAAAGCATACTATTATCATTAATTATCATAGTTTTATAAGTTATTATTATATATAATTATATAATTGCATGTAACATAATACTGTTGATTCAGACTAACATGCTGCATATGTTAAAATTCTTGCCAGTATAATTGTTCCTTTAAGAGTTAAGAGCCTTGTATGCACTAAAAGCTTTGATTTAGAGTCAGAAACTTGAGTTCAAATTCCACCTTTGCCTGCTAGTATCTATGTGATTTTACAAGTTCATTAACATCTTTAAACCTCAGTTTCATTGTCTGTAAAATAGATAAACTAATGCTTCATCTAACGATTCAAAGAGTTGATGTCTAATATCTATAAATCACATGACAGGTACATAGAAAATAATAAATGGTTTAGCCATTTTGTAATGGCAGCTCTGTGACATGTAACAATGAAAGCAAGCAAAAATATGCTTTTACTATTTTTTGTAACAACATTCCACTCTATAAATATATCCACAAGGAATGTGGTCATAGTGAGACATCAACAGGAAAGGAACTAACTCAAAAACTAAGGAAAGACATGGGAAGAAAAACATAAAATACAGTTTAGTGTAACAAGCTTTTTGGTTGTTTTGTTGTTTTTGTTTTTTGTTTTAGGACAGAGTTATCTGGTTCTATTATTTTCCTTAAAAATATAATCCAACATTAATCCTTCTACTTATTGTTGATCTTCT
Source organism: Carlito syrichta (assembly GCF_000164805.1). NCBI lineage: Eukaryota > Metazoa > Chordata > Mammalia > Primates > Tarsiidae > Carlito > Carlito syrichta. The sequence continues at coordinate 150,242 of NW_007252285.1, read as the reverse complement.
TTTAAAAGGAAATAATTTCCCTCCTCAGCATACATAAGTTGTGTAAGCTTAAACTCTAATATTATGGAAAAATTTTGTTGTTTGGTTTTCAATTCTAGTGTTAAATATGAACACTCAAGTTTTGAAGTTTTTGCCAAATTTTATATTATACATGACTCTTATGGAATATATTAAGTCTTATAGCATCATCAAATCACTGACTGAAATACCTTTGAGTTTATAGATAGAGCTTCCAATACTCTCATTTTGACAATCTCCATAAAAATTATCAATAAAAATTATAAATAAACTATGTGCCTTACCTCTTTTCTAATCCATTATCCTACTATATAATGGTAAAACTGATCCAAATAGAAATCTAAGGATGGAGTTTTGGAGAACAAAAACATTTAAACACAGGCTTCAAAACAGGAGCCCTCCAAAAATTTTGAAAGAGGATGTGAAAATCAGACTACAAACGGCCGAAGAGTAAGCAGAAGACAAGAAAGTCAGAACAAGGAGTACTAACTGTTCTTTTAAGGAGCTAAGTTATGAAAGGACGGAAATGAATGATGGAAATATGTTAGATGAGAGTAATCATTATTCCCTTATCTTTCCCCTTTATGACTTTTTTTAGTGAATGATACCACCATATATGCTGTCATCAATGCCAGAAGCTTTGATTATTTCCATTTCTTCATCTCTCATCTGACTGATCTTCCATATTCTACCTCATCCCCTCAGTCTAGTCTCAACATAGCAGCGACTCAGATCATGTCACTCCTCTGTTCCAAACCTTACCTAATAAATAAAGCCAACTGTATGTTATGTTAGAAGTATGTATTAAATAGAGTGGTCAGGGTAGGCCTTACTGAGAAGATGATATTTGAGCAAAGACTTGAAAAAGATAAGAGATACAGCCAAATGGATACATGGGGAAAGAGCATTCCTGATAAAAATTTCTTAAATATGAGTGTGCCTGGAGGTTTTGAAGAATAGCAAGGAAGCCAATATGGCTTCAGCAAAGTATAGGAGGAGAGAGTAGTAGGACAGGAAGTGAGAGAGGAAACAGAGCCCTGATCAGTTTGATACTCATTATACTCATATTAAAGTACCTGTCTCTTCCTCCCCTCCCCAAAACACATAGATGCATAAAAAGATAAATGTTCTAGATTTGATTTCCACTAACTAAGGTTCTTATATCTTAGCTTTTTCCTTTCCATACCTGAATCACTGAAATCCCCTCTGATATCTCCCATTGCTAGCAGGTGTTTTTAGTGTGTGTTTTATTTTGTTCTCTTTTGTTTTGATTTTGTGCCATCTCTATAACACTTGAAAAGCCCATGTGAATCACGTTCAGTCACTCTTCTCCATCTACCCACTTTGATGGACCAGGCCTGTATTTGTTCCTCAGGTAGTAGGAACAGATACAGTAGAGACATAGTCTGTGAATGGCCACACCAGTCAGCATCAAACATCAAGACAAGAAGACAGAGATACACCAGATAAAAAATGACAGAATAAATAAGAGGAAACAGGTAAGAATTAGCTCTGGATTCCCAGCATCTGAAGCATTCTGGAGGTCTTAGGAGAGAAAAGGGAGGCTATAAAGAGGTGAGGAAGAAACAACTCAATAGGAAGATCAGTACTTAAGCAGGGTATATTCCAGAGCCTGGATCTGAAGCTGAAAGATATGTCACCAAGCCTACCTCATCCTCAGAGAATATATATACTAAGATGTCAAATTATATCAGATCTATTTTTTATTTTTTGAGATAGGAACAAAAAGAACTTTAGTACTTAGGGGGAAGGATAAAGAGGGAAGCATTTGTTAACCAGTTGCATATTATAACTCACTTCCTTTGATTTCATTTACCCGAAATCATAAAATCATAACCATCGACATTGTCTGTTTCTTACATTTATAGAGATTCAGCTACAAAGAACTGTCAGAAATTATAGGGGTAATTTTTGTGAGGAAAAAAGAGAGGGCAAGGAGAAAAAGATTTTCTCTAGAATTTCCCTGTGACCCAGCAGATGGTGCTACAGGCATATCAGTCTGTCTTATAGACAGGCAGAAAAAAAATGAGTGCATATTAATGGATGGTATTTGAACTTCACTTTTTATCTTTGCCAGTTTTGTGTGTGTGTGTGTTTTTCTAGGTGAAACATCTCATTCCTCAAGAACGGTCTCCAAAACCCTGCCTTTTCCAAAACAAGAATAGGTCCCTTCTTCTTTGCCATTCCTAGGAAGAAGCAGGGTTGAGTTTAAATATTGTCTTTTCCACTTAATAACTTATAATTGAAGCAAGTTACATATTTTCTCTGAGTCTTGGTTTTCTCATCTGCAAAATGGAGGCGTAATAACTATACCATAGGGTTGTTGTGAGGATTAACGAAATTACTTATATCCGCACACTGTGCTTGGCATAAAAATAAATATAATTTCCTTTCTACTGTTGACACATGGAGAGAGGCACTCAAAAACCTAGAACATGGCACATATCATAAGAAAGCTATTATCTTGAAAACCTGTGATGGAGTAATCTTCATGCCCAACCCTGTTACTGTGGAGCACACACTCTGGAAAAATCATGATCTCAGTTTTGGAAAGGACTTTTGTGATAACCTAGTCCAACTGTTGCTTAACTAATTCTCAGTCGGGAGAGAAGAGGCCAAAACACATATTTAATGTGACTTATTTTTCTATTACAAACTAGGATATAAAGTTCGACAAAATTCAGGTTAGTGAGCATATTCCAAAAATAAAGAACAGAAAGAATTGGGGGTTTTTTGTTTTGTTTTTTTTTTTGTTTTTTTTTTTTCATAATCAATATTTTTTATTATGGTTTTGTGGGGTACAGTTAAGGGTTAGGTGTACGTTTCATTCAGGCACCCTGTTGATAAGAGGTGTTTCCCCATCCCCAGACAGATATATGCTACTGTTAATCCCATCCCCCCCCATAGTTTCCCAGTACCGTCAGTCATTTTCTTACAGTATTACATTGGATGTTCAAGGTCCATTATATGAGTGAGAATATGTGATACTAGGATCTTTGTTTCTGTGAAAGATCACTCAGTATTATAGACTCTAGTTCCATCCAGGTTGCTGCGAAATTCATGATTTTGTTCTTTTTTATGGCTGCATAGTATTCCATCGTGTATATGTACCACATTTTTTAATCCAGTCCTCTTTTGATGGGCAGCATGGTTGTTTCCAGGTTCTTGCTATTGTGAACAACGCTGCGATAAACATATGTGTGAAGGTATTTTTTTTTTTTAGTTGGAGTCTCACTCTGTTGCCCAGACTGGAGTGCAGTGGCCGCTCCTGGCCTCCGCAGCCTCGACCTGCTGGGCTCCGGCGATCCTTCCGCCTCAGCCTTCCATGTAGCCGGAATTACAGGCATGCGCTACCACGCCCGGCTGATTTTTTGATTTATTGTAGAGATGAGGTCTCGCTGCCCAGGTGGGTCTCGAACCCACGGGCTCAGGCAATCCACTCACCTCAGCCTCCCAAAGGCACGGGATTACAGGCTGAGCCACCGAGCCTGGCTGGTATCTTTTTTATAGAGTGATTTGAGTTCTTCAGGGTATATTCCCAGTAGGGGGATTGTGGGGTCACATGGGAGGTTGATATTTAGAGCTTTCAGGAATCGCCACACTGCTTTCCACAGAGGTTGCACTAGTTTACACTCCTACCAACAGTGTAGAAGTGTTCCCTTTTTGCCATACCCTCTCCAGCAGCTGTTATTTTTTGAGTTGTTGATAATTGCCATTCTGACTAGAGTTAGGTGGTATCTCAGTGTGGTTTTGATTTGTATCTCCCTGATGATTAGTGAGGTTGAACATTTCTTCATGTGTTTGTTGGCTGCTCAGATGTCCTCTTTTGTGAAGTGTCTGTTCATATCTTTTGCCCATTTTATAATGGGGTTGTTTGTTTTTTTCTTTTCAGCACGTTTTAGTTCCTTGTAGATCCAGGATGTTAAGCCTTTGTCAGACCTAGTGTTATCAATACTTTTTCCCAGTCTGTAGGCTGTCTCCCTGCTCTCTTGATGGTTTCTTTGGCCTTGCAGGAGCTTGTCAGTTTAATAAGGTCCCACTTGTCTATCTTCTCTCTTTTGACCTGTGGGTTTCGGGTTTTGTTCAGGAATTGGATGTCAGTTCCGATTTCCATGAGGGAATTTCCTTCATTTTCTAAGGTTCTTATGGCTTGAGGTTTTACATTTAGGTCTCTGATCCATTTGGAGTTAACCTTTGTGCATGGGGATAGATAGGGGTCCTGTTTCAATCTTCTGCATGTAGTCAACCAGTTTTACCAGCACCATTTACTGAATAGGTTCACCTCTCTCCAGTGGTAGGTGATGGAGGGCTTGTCGAAGATGAGTTGGTTGAGAAATTGAGGTTTTGCTTCTGGAATCTCATACCTTGGCATCTTCCTAACCAGATACGTGAAAGACCTCTACAATGAAAATTACAAAACGCTGCTCAAAGAAATCAAAGATGACACAAACAAGTGGAAAAATGTCCCATGCTCATGGATTGGAAGAATCAACATTGTGAAGATGTCCATCTTACCTAAGGCAATCTACAAATTCAATGCAATACCCATCAAATTACCAGCAACATTCTTCTCAGACCATTTCCAAAGGAAGTGCTGTAATTGTAAGTGAGGATGTAGGGCTCCTTGGCCTCCTCACCAAAGTTCATCTGGGTGCTGGATCAGAAGGACCTCCTCCTCACTGATTGCTTGAGTCAGTCATCTCCATTTCCAGATACAGTCCCCAGGAGCCCCTGTTGCCAGTTTCCCTCTAAAATCCAGCGACATCTTGCCCACTTCTTAGATCCAGAGACACCTTGCTCTATTCTTAGATCCAGGGACATCTTGCTCATCACCAAAGAAGAGTCTAAAACTCTTCCTTAGACTGAGTCTTTGGACTGATTGTTCTGTGAATTTCTTTTCTTTCTGGGTAAAGCAGAGGCTGTAATCCCAGCACTTTGGGAGGTGGAGGCAAGAGGATTGCCTGAGTCCAGGGTTGTGGTGGCACACGCCTGTGGTTCCAGTTACTTGGAAGGCTGAGGTAGAAGGGTTGCCTGAGCCCAGTGAAGGGTGCAGGAAGCCGAAAGAATTTTTTTTTTAAAAAGAGTAAAAGTCATTTACACAATACATAAAAATACCTATAATACCCTTGACAATAAATTCAATTACTTCACAAAGAGTTCACTGCATTTTCAATCAATTCAGATGTTAAATATTTCTTCCTTACATCAAATCAAAAATCTATGTCCCTTTTATGATCACCCAAAGATCCCTCTATTCCCTTTCCCTACCATCCCACACATACTGACATTTGCAAACACATATGTACTTTTCTCTTACAAGAGTAGTGGTTCTGATAAGCCATGCTTTTCAGCCATTTTTTTCTCTCTGAGTCTCCTCTACTGGAGAATCTTCCTGACAAGCAAATACAGAAGAGGAGCAGAGAATAGTAAAACTACAGGCCACAGGCGATAGCTAGCTTGTCACCAGTTTTCATATGGCCCACAAGCTAAGAATATTTTCTGCATTTTACGTGGTTTAAAAAATGACATGTAAAATTATATGAAATTCATAGATAAGTGTCAATAAATATGTTTTAATGAAACATAGCCATGCTCTTTTTTAACATATTATCTATGGCTGCAGAGCTGAGTCACTCAACAAAGACCATCTGGCCTGCAAAGCCAATATTTGCTATCTGGTCCTTTAGGAAAATATTGGCTGACCCTAATTAAGGAGAATACTGGCCCCAAGAGCACGTTCACCTGAAATAGTCTTCATTCATAACCCTTTTCTCCCTCTGTGACTACAGCCAGCTCCTACAGGAAATCAGTCTTCACTCAGCAGATTACACCTCCCCTTCACTCCCACAGTCTCAGTCACACCTTTAAAAAGGTCAGTGCTGATGAAGCATGAAAACCTGGCCCAATCAGGCATCCAGAGGAAACACAGTCACAAATGGATCCTGACTCTGCAGCCTTCTGGGCATTTCTTAGAAGAAAACACATAGCCTAGCCATAGTTGAATTTGGAATCATGTAATTTATCATTTGCCAATAGTTGCTACCACACCTTCTCAAATCCTGAAGACAATATTGCACAAGTTTTAAGTCTATGTAACTTCATACACCTTCAATGAAATTTGTGTCATATACTCTCAATAGATGAAATGCAGAGCAAGGTCCTCGGGAATAAGCAGAAAGTTACTCATTGACTCCCAAATACTAATATTCAGTTTATATTCAGGTAAAATCATGTCATCTGAGGCAAAGACGGCAAGAGAGAGGGCAGATCTCAGTTCTACTGTGAAAAAGTAGAAGCTGACTAATGCAAAGGACTTGTAGTCTTGACTCTTGCTCCTCTTTCAATTCAATAATTTGAGCTCACAAATATATTGGAGATCTTTATGTGACAAGCAATATGGTGGGTCTCCAAGTGACACAAGGATAAACAATGCCATTAATTCAAGAAAAAATTTCCTACAGAAAGGCTAAAGTAGATTTTGAACAATAAATAGTTCACTAGGCATATGATGAGGAAAGACATTCCAAGGAAAACTATGAAATAGCATAACGTATTGAGGAAGGTTGAAGTAGTTAATTACTGGTGGGGCACAAAGGAAAACATAGAGAGAAGAAATGGAGTTGGAGAAAAGCCACAGTCTACATCATGAGGAATGTCAGAAACCATGCTAGAAAGCATACATTTCTTCCTAAAGTTTTATGGTGGTTAAAATGAAAGCTACATTGATGAGTGGCCACTAAAGTCTAGTAAATTGAGTTCAGTAAAGAGATGAAAGGAGAGCCCCTGGAGCCATTATCCATTCCAATATGTAATAATTTCACAGATGAGACTTTGACTTGAATCCCATTTTTAAAATTTAGTTTAGAATGGATAAATTTGACTAGATGATCTTTGAGTTTCCTTTTAATTCTTTTATCTTTGGGTTTTGATGTCCCTGCACCCACTCCATTCAACTTCTATTAAAGTCTACACAGTTTGCTGTTAATGCATTGTGCTAGATAGTTTGGTGAATACATGAAAAGACCTTTTTGCAAAGTGCCCTGGGACTCTGGCAGGTGGAGCTGATATTAGCCCAGATTTGGGAACTGCTAATGCAATCTCAGGTAAACATGTACGGAAGTGAGAAAGAAGGTAAACACCCAGGAGGTGGAGATGGGCTTGTTTAGGTATGAATTAGGACATCTCAAAGGGGGCAGCTCCTCCCTAACATGGACCATTATTCCCTCTATAAAAAGGCCACTATGCTCAACTAGCAGCACCCTGCAAGCTGCTTCAGTCTCTATCCTACTTGTTCCTCTGGTGAACTAGGTAAGTGAGCAGGAGTTTAGCTCCGGTACTTAAGGAGATAAATTATGTAAGTTCAGGGTGTGCTTTTAGGCAAAGAGACATTGGACACCAGGCTTGCTTTTAGTGTGCTCCGGGAAGCTTTGGTATTAGTTTAGCTTTATTGAGAAAGAAGATGAAGCAATGGCTAGGACTATGTATATAATCTCTTTATTTGGGTTCATTTCCTTAAGATCATGGGGATCAAATTATCCACAGGCAGGTTGCCTTCTTTTCTATTGTGTTCCCTCTGTTGTATAACAAGTAAGTCCTGAGGGGTCAGTTCCTGCTTGAAGAATGAAAAGAGAAGCTACCTTTGACAGCAATTTCCCCCAGCTTCATATCACCTAGGCCTGTGGTTGGCTCTGATCACTTTGTTTACTTTAGACAAAGTCACTCCCAGAAGTCTTGGGGGTCCAGTTTAGCCACTGGTACTCCTTAACTGGAGTCAGACATACCATGTAGATGATGGACCTGCACCCCACAGTATAATGGTGGGTATCAGAAGAGAAACAGGAAGCAAATTGGCACACTCAGGACTTTTGTAGCAACAGATCAAAGTTCATAATATTACCACTTGTAGAGGAAGGAGCTCCAAACAGAAAGTCATTTCTCCTACATTCATTCAGGAATGGAAATGAGAGATATGGACTCTGCTCCTAATTTCATCACTCTCTTGCCACATGGCTTGAACAAGTCATTCAACTCTGGATTGGTTCTTTATTACAACAGAATGAATTTAATCGTGCTTGACTAAGTCTGAACAATTATTATACATGATTAGACTTATTTATGTGTTTAAGCAAGAAAAAGGAATAATGAGAGGTGGATCTCTCTTTTTCTTTCCTTTAGGTTAACTAAACTTGCAAAAATATGCCTAAACTCCTAAAAGAAATTCTCACTATCATGGATGTTTTCTACAAATATGCCACCCAGCATGGGAAATACGATATGTTGAACAAGGCAGAGCTGAAAGAACTTTTGGAGAATGAGTTTCATCAAATTCTGAAGGTAAGAATTCCATGCCAGGACTGAATTCTGCAGCTATTTTCTTCTTCATCCTTTCCTACTTTTTTGTCACATATCCTAGGACTCATCCTACTTGGTGGTAGAGGGTTTGGTAAAGGCTTGAGATAAGGTCAAAAGATGACCCATAATGGTTTCCGTAGCAAAATCAAGGAAAGTGATCCCACTAAACAACAGATAAAACATTCATTAAATAATGTCCTATCTATGTGAGCAATCCTTATAGATGAGACAGTCCTCAGAAAAACTGCAACATAGATGAAATGTATCTTCTTCCCTTTCTTTGTCTTTCTTCAGCCCAAAATGTCCTGACCATTGCCCACTTCTGACATCCTGAAACTATAAGGCCTCTATGTGCAGGAAATTAGGATTTAACCCTGAATCACAAAAGACAGTGACCACCACTTTAAAACAGGTCTAGAAATAAATATTTTGAAGCTTAGATCAGGCTCTTTAGCTTCAATTTTTAAAATCCAACTGTCTATTGAATATTGTTATTTGGATTTCTATGGATGTCTTAAACTCAGTGTGTCAGATATGAATCTCATCATCTTCCCCTCTAAACTTGCTTTCTCCTTTTTGCCCAAGGTAAAAACCTAGTGCCATTCTTATTTTCCTCTCTCTCAGCAGGCACTGCCACCTTCCAACCTCCATCTAACTCAAATCAGTAGTCTCTCAAAACAGCCCATTTCTCTTTATTGCTATTGCTAGTACTCTGGTTCAGGCCACCTACTGCTACTAATCTCAGCATTAGATGCAAATATAATCATTTTATTCCTCAGCTCAAAATCCTTCAACAGCTCCCAAATGCTCTTTAAATAAAAGTACAAATTTCCTTGCCATGACTTAAATGTCATAATGTGGTCCCTATTAATCTCTCTAGCCACATTTCTTGGCTCTTCAAACTGCAAAACCAGAAATCCTGATTTCTTTCAGTTCCTTGAATGCTTCATGTTTTCTGTCACCTCTAGTCCTTTGTTCACATCATTTCCTCTGCCTGAAACAATCTTTTATCCCTTCTCCTTCCCTTTCTACCTCTTCATTTTGTTAATTTTAACATATCCTTCAAATGGCAGCACTTATTCTTATTAACTTTTCTTGGATTCTTAATGATTCCCATCTGATGTACTCTCACAGAAACCTTATTATAATAAATTATAATTTTAATGTTCTATATTTGACCCACTCAGCTTTAAGTTCTATTTTTTCAGGAAACAAACATGTTTAGTGTTTTATATGCTAGGCAGATACTATCATAAGATACCTTTGTGGATGAATAAATTCATTAACTAATTAATAAAATTGAACAAATAAAGAAAAGTCATATATAATTAATGCAGGTGCCTAAAATTATTATTTCTAAATTAACTAATCATCCATATTTGAACCCATTCTTTACCAAAAATAATCAGTCCTCTATTTCCTTTCATCTTCCAGCTGCATCATTTTCTAGCTATTTATCAGTGCATTATTCATTGCATATGTATTTTTCTCTCTTTTTGTTCAGAATAGGGCAATTCAGCCTTAAAAACTGTGCAGTTGAGTCCCATGTAAATGAATAAACATTCACATTTCCATAGCCTTCTTTCAATTGTTTAGCAAGGTGTAGGGTCCATACTAACAGCTGCCTTATGTACCTTGTTCCTATACAGAATCCAGATGATCCAGACACTGTGAATGTCATCATGCAAAATTTGGATCAAGATCATAACAAGAAAGTGGATTTTACTGAGTATCTTCTGATGATATTCAAGCTGGCTAAGGCTTGTAATAATATCATTGGCAAAGATTACTACCAAGCTTCAGGGTCAAAGCAGAAAGATCACAGTCACCAGCACCAAGAGGAACAAAGTGAAACAGAAGAGGAGGACAACGGACAAGAATCCTCTTCCAGTCATTCAAGTTCGAGAACAAAAAAGAATGATTCGTATTCCAAGGGCTCCAAAGGAAACATTAAAGGCAGGACTCAGTCCAAATCTAGAAGACTGGGTCCTCAGAATGTCTTGTCTAGTTCTAGGCACAGGCAAAGCTATGAAGAAATAACAGAGTCAAGTTCAGTGCCCATTAAGGATAGTGAGAAAAACAAACATGGTTCTCATCAGCAAAAAAGGTCAGGTAGTGAAGAAGGTGGTTATACTTATTCAAATAACTGTAGAAAAATATCAAACACAGCAAACTGGTCAGAAAGTTGTGGAGAAAAAGGACATATAAGTCACTCAGAAGATCAGTCTTTCAGTTCTGATCAACAATGGTATGATTCAAACAAATCCGTGGAAAATAAACGACATAAGAAGAAATTGTACAAGTCCCCTAGAAAGCAGCATAATGAATCCAGCTCAGGAAGTTATGAAGGACAAGAATATTGGTCAAATTCAAATGAGACAACTGGCTGTGGTCAAGATTCTTGCTCAGGTCATCCTGCTGAACAAATATGGTATGATACAAATGTAGAATCTCAAATAGGAAACTGTAAAGAACAAGGATATACTTCCAGTTCAAGTGAGTCTTCCCGTTATGAGCATGGATCAACATCAAGTCAATCATCAGGCTACGGCCAATGTGAATTTAGCTCAGGACAGCATTCCTGTAATGGCCAAAAACAATCTTCCTCTAATCAAATGTCTGACTACGACAAACTTGAGTCTAGCTCAAGTCAGTATTCTAACAATGATAAATATAGAACTGACTCAGATTCTTCTTCCAGCTATGGGCAGAATGGTTCTGGCTCAGGCCACACTTCTGACTATGGCCACCATGAGTCAGAATTGAGAAAGTCATTCAGCAGTGGTACACATGGTCCTGCTTCAAGTCAGTCTTACATCTATGGCAAAAAGGGATCACCCCCGAGTCAGTCTTCCAGCAAGGGCCAGGGTAGGTCTGATTCAGGTCACTCTTCAAACTGTGGACAGTATGGGTCTACCTCAAGTCAGTCTTCTATGTCTAGACAACAGAAGACAGGTTCAGGACAGTCTTGTGGCTACAGGCAAAACGAAAATGGCTCAGGTAAATCCTATAGCCATAAGCAACATGGTTCGATAACAGGACAGACATCAAGCTGTGGCCAGGTCACACGCTCAGGTCGTTCTTCCAGGTTTACTGATCATGAGTCTGGCTCAAGTCAGATTTCTACCCATGAGGAACATGGGTCTCCATCTAGCCAATCTCCTAGCCCTGGCAGACAAAGGTCTAGCTCAAGTCAGAATTCATCTAGCCGATCACCAAGCCCTGATAAACGAAGGTCTAGTTCAAATCAGAATTCTAGAAATGGCAAACATGGATGTGGATTCACAAAGTCTTCCAAATGCAAAGAACGTAGATCTGAAGAAGGCCATTCTTCCCAGTTACATCACCAGGACTCTGATTCAGGACATTCTTCTGGCGACAGTGAGCACAGAGCTGGATCACGAAAATACTCCAATCATGGGCAAAATGGTTCCACATCAGGACAATCAACACGCTGTGGCCAGCATGGATCAAACTCGGGACATTCTTCCAGCTATGGTCAGAATGGATCTGGCTCAGGTGAGTCTTCTGAGCATAGTCGACATGGGTCTGGATTGGGCCAGACTCCTGGTCGCGGTGGACACAAAACACATTCGAGTAAGTCTTCCAGCCATGGCCAAAAGGGATCTTCCTGGGCTCAGTCTGCCAACCACGGGCAAAATGACTCTGGCTATGGACAGTCTTCTGGCTTTGGGAACCAGGAATATAGTTCAGGACAGTCATCTGGCTACAGTAAGCACGGAACAGGCTCAGGACAATTCTCGAACCATGGACAACATGGTTCTACAACAGGACAGTCATCAAGCTGTAGCCAGGAAGAATCTAGCTCAAGTCAGTCTTCCACATACACTGAGCATGAGTCTGCCACAATCCAGTCATCTCGCTACGGTCAGCACAGATCTGGCACAGGTAAATCCTCCACTCATGGGAAACATGGTTCGACCACAGGACAGTCCTCAATATGTAGCCAGTATGGATCAAGATCGGGTCAGTCGTCCAGCTATGGTCAGCAGAAGTCTGGCTCCGGTCAGTCTTCTGGCCATAGCCAACACGGGTCTGGAGAGGGACGTTATCCAAGTCCACACCGAGAAGGACTGGGATCAAATAATTCCTTCAGCAACAGACAACAAGGATGTTCTTCAAGTCAGTCTTACCGCTGTGGCCATCATGGGTCGGGATCCAGTAAGGCTTCCAGCTTTGGGCAACAAGAGTCTGGCTCAGGACAGGCTTCTGGATACGGTCAATCCAGACCTAGATCAGATCAAACCGCCACCCACGGGCAACATGGTTCTCCATCAGGACAGTCATCAAGCTGTGGCCATAATGGATCAAGCACGAGTCAGTCATCCAGCTATGGTCAGTACAGGTCTGGTTCCGGTCAGTCTTCTGGCGACGATCACCATGGGTCAGAATCTGGCCGGTCTCCCATCCGCGGCCAACGTGGGTCTTGTTCAGGTCAGACTTCCAGTGATGGCAAGCATTGGTCTGGCTCCGGTCAGTCTTCCAGCTACGGACAGCATGGGGCTGGCTCCGGTCAGTCTTCCACCTTTGGGCAACACGACTCTGGCTCGGGACAGTCTTCTGGCCACAGTCAGCACGGATGTGGCTCATGCCAGTCCTCTGGCTATGGGCAACACGGTTCGACGTCAGGTCAGTCGTCAGGGTGGGGCCAACAGGAATCAAGCAAGGGTCAGTCTTCCAGCTATGGTCAGCACGGGTCTGGCTCCGGTCAGTCTTCTGGCCACGGCCGCCATGGGTCTCGCTCTGGCCGGTCTCCCAGCCGCGGCCGACGTGGGTCTGGTTCCAGTCAGTCTCCCAGCTACGGCCAGCATGGGGCTGGCTCCGGCCAGTCTTCCAGCTTTGGGCAACATGAGTCTGGCTCAGGACAGTCTTCTGGCTACGGTCAGCAGGGATCTGGCTCAGGCCAGTCCTCTGGCTATGGGCAACACGGTTCGACGTCAGGTCAGTCGTCAGGGTGGGGCCAACAGGAATCTAGCTCCGGTCAGTCTTCCAGCTGCGGCCAGCACGGGTCTGGCTCCGGTCAGTCTTCTGGCCACGGCCGACACGGGTCTGGCTCTGGCCGGTCTCCCAGCCGCGGCCGACATGGGTCTGGCTCGGGTCAGTCTTCCAGCTACGGCCAAAAGGGGTCTTCCTCCGGGCAGCCTTCCAGCCACGGCCAACATGGCTCCGGCTCCGGTCAGTCTTCTAGCTCTGGGCACCACGAGTCTGGCTCAGGACACTCTTCTGGCCACCGTCAGTATGAGTCTGGCTCCGGTCAGTCCTCCGGCCACGGACACCAGGGGTCCACATCGGGACACTCGTCAGGGTCGGGCCAGCATGAATGTAGCTCAGGTCAGTCTTCCAGCTATGGCCAGCATGGGTCTGGCTCCGGTCAGTCTTCTGGCCACGGCCGACACGGGTCTGGATCGGGCCGGTCTCCTAGCCGTGGCCGACACGGGTCGGGTTCGGGTCAGTCTTCCAGCCAGGGCCAAAAGGGATCTTCCTCCGGTCAGTCTTCCAGCCACGGCCAACATGGCTCCGGCTCCGGCTCCGGCTCCGGCTCCGGCTCCGGTCAGTCTTCTAGCCTTGGGCACCACGGGTCTGGCTCAGGACAGTCTTCTGGCTACGGTCAGCACGGATCTGGCTCCGGTCAATCCTCTAGCCACGGACAACATGGTTCCACATCGGGACAGTCATCAAGCTGTGGCCAGCACGGGTCTAGCTCAGGTCAGTCTTCCAGTTATGGTCAGCACGGGTCAGGCTCAAGCCAGTCTTCTGGCCATGGCCGCCATGGGTCTGGATCTGGCCGGTCTCCCAGCCGCGGCCCACACGGCTCGGGCTCAGGTCAGTCTTCCAAAGGCTATGGCCAACACGGGTCTGGCTCCGGTCAGTCTTCCAGCCTAGGCCAACATGGGTCCGGCTCAGGTCAGTCTTCCAGCCACGGTCAGCATGGGTCTGGCTCAAGTCAGTCTTCTGGCCATGGCCGACATGGGTCTGGATCTGGCCGGTCCCCTAGTCGTGGTCGACATGGGTCTGGCTCCGGGCAGTCTTCCAGCTTTGGGCAACACGAGTCTGGCTCGGGACAGTCTTCTGGCCACGGTCAGCAGGGATCCGGCTCAGGTCAGTCCTCTGGCTATGGGCAATACGGTTCGACGTCAGGTCAGTCGTCAGGGTGGGGCCAACAGGAATCAAGCACGGGTCAGTCTTCCAGCTATGGTCAGCACGGATCTGGCTCCGGTCAGTCTTCTGGCCACGGCCGCCATGGGTCTGGCTCTGGCCGGTCTCCCAGCCGCGTCCGACGTGGGTCTGGTTCCGGTCAGTCTCCCAGCTACGGCCAGCATGGGTCTGGCTCCGGTCAGTCTTCCAGCTACGGCCAGCATGGGGCTGGCTCCGGCCAGTCTTCCAGCTTTGGGCAACATGAGTCTGGCTCAGGACAGTCTTCTGGCTACGGTCAGCAGGGATCTGGCTCAGGCCAGTCCTCTGTCTATGGGCAACACGGTTCGACGTCAGGTCAGTCGTCAGGGTGGGGCCAACAGGAATCTAGCTCCGGTCAGTCTTCCAGCTGCGGCCAGCACGGGTCTGGCTCCGGTCAGTCTTCTGGCCACGGCCGACACGGGTCTGGCTCTGGCCGGTCTCCCAGCCGCGGCCGACGTGGGTCTGGTTCGGGTCAGTCTTCCAGCCAGGGCCAAAAGGGATCTTCCTCCGGTCAGTCTTCCAGCCCCGGCCAACATGGCTCCGGCTCCGGTCAGTCTTCTAGCTCTGGGCACCACGAATCTGGCTCAGGACAGTCTTTTGGCCACCGTCAGCATGGGTCTGGCTCCGGTCAGTCCTCCGGCCACGGACACCAGGGGTCCACATCGGGACACTCGTCAGGGTCGGGCCAGCATGAATGTAGCTCAGGTCAGTCTTCCAGCTATGGCCAGCATGGGTCTGGCTCCGGTCAGTCTTCCAGCTACGGCCAGCATGGGGCTGGCTCCGGTCAGTCTTCCAGCTTTGGGCAACATGAGTCTGGCTCAGGACAGTCTTCTGGCTACGGTCCGCACGGATCTGGCTCAGGCCAGTCCTCTGGCTATGGGCAACACGGTTCGACATCAGGTCAGTTTTCCAGGCGGGGCCAAGAAGAATCTAGCTGCGGTCAGTCTTCCAGCTGCGCCCAGCACGGTTCTGGTTCTGGTCAATCTTCTAGCTTTGGGCAACATGAGTCTGGCTCCCGACTGTCTTCTGGCTACAGTCAGCACGGATCTGGCTCATGTCATTCCTCCAGCCATGAGCAAGATGGTTCTACATCAGGCCAGTCTTCATGCTGTGGCCAGCATGGTTCAAGCTCGGTTCAGTCTTCCAGCTATCGTGAACATGGTTCTGGCTGTGGTCAGTCTTCTGGCCACAGCCGACACGGGTCTGGATCGGGCCTGTCTCCCAGCCGCGGCCGATATTGGTCTGGCTCCGGTCAGTCTTCTTGTTATGGCCAAAAGGGATCTTCCTCCGGTCAGTCTTCCAGCCATAGTCAACATGGCTGCTGCTCAGGTCTGTCTTCTACCTTTGGGCACCACGAGTCTAGCTCACATCAATTCTGTCTCCTAGGACAACACGGTTTTCTATCAGAACAGTCATCATTATGGAGCCAACATGAATCTAGCTCTGATCAATTTTTTAACTATGGTCAGCGTTGGTCAGGCTTTGATAAGTCTGCTGGTTATGGCCAAAGTGACTGTGGCTCAGATCAGTTTTCCAGTCTTTTTCAAGATGAATCTGTCCCATTACTCTCTTCTGGCTTTATCCAGTATTGACCTGGCATATTGAATCTTCTCAGTATAGCCAACATTCTAGTGTCTTGAGTCATTGTTGTACATCTGTTGCCTATGCATCTGTCTTATTTTCCTCTTTTTACTCTGAGCATCATGATTCATCATCTCAGTATTGTTTAACTTTACAATGTTGATCTTTGGCATGTCAGTCAGCTACCTCTGGACCATGTTCCTTTGGATCCTCTCACTGGTCTGGCAATGAACAATATCAATCTGGTTCAACTTAATCTTCTTTTTCTTAACAGTGCATTTCTGGATCTCAACAGTGTTCTAGGTATGAACAAAATGAATTACAATATTGTCGTGGGATGCACGGGAATCTACCCTTAGTCACTTAAATTGTTTTGAAGCGCAAGCAGTAAGTAGTTATAGCAAAGAGAAATCTTCTCAGGTTTTAAGTTTTGACAATTAGTATCCTCTTGTGGACAATATAGGTCCAGTTGAACCAATAAATTGTCAGTTTGCAATGTTTTCAATGAACAAGTTGGTTACCATTATCAGAGTAGAGACAGAGTTAGTCATGGAAGGAGAAATATCAGTTCATGTTCCCATAGTTTGTATATTAGTAACACTCCACTTCACAAATATTTCCAAGAGCTGAATCTACTTTTAGGCAAGAAAAGTAAATAGAAGGGAAATTTACTCAAACCTCAACTTAGGAAATAAACTGTTGCAGACATGTAATTCATAATGAAATCTTCCTTCTAAAAGTGGATCTGTTTCTATCTTTTTCTTTTAAGCCTACAACTATAGTCTATTTTTTGTTATGCGGTTGCTTTCAGAGAATATAGGGCACTTAGGCTACTTTCTTAGGAATTACTAAATGGAATAACTGATTAGTGGGCTAAACTTGGAAGGATAACACAAAGCATTTAAAGAGCTTGGGGTTTGGTTGATGTATCTATTTCCAGGGCTTATAATCCAATTACAGATATTGCCAAAGCTAAGCTTGCATTTCTGTAAAGAATAATATTATTAATGCATTACCAGTTTTGAAGTCAAAACTTTGTTTTACAACAGTGTGTACCCTAATATTCAGTGTGACCTATGTTGAATTGTGGCAGAAGTGAGAAGTTCCTGAGAGCAAAGATGCAGAATCGATAGTTTCTTTCCTTATAAAAATTGCCAAGTCCTATTACTGGGTACATCTTTAATCAGTAAGCTAACCAGTGGTATTGAAAAGTCGCATCAGGGTCTCTTCTCTAGCCAGTGAGCAAGAGCATTATTTCTTACAAAGTGGGGATAGATTTCTTAAGGAGCAGGATAAAAACATCCAAATGTGGTCTTAACTTGGTTTCACCCCTACTTCTAAGAAGCTGCTCGAGATTATAAAAACTTGAGAAGAGTCACAGCAAAGAAATTCAATGACTCCCACTTAATATTGTTGTTCACTGGCCTTTCCACTTAGAAAAATATCATCCATACCCAGATGGAAAAGAAGACTATCTGCCACTCCTTGGTTTGACTGTACCAATCTTTGTGTTTGGATTAAAACAACTGGATTGCATTAAAATTGACAATAAATAAATGTTGAACATATACTGACGTTTTTCTCATCTCTGCTTCATTTCACTTCTCACAGACACGTGGTCAATCTAGAAACTAACCCAAATAGCTATCTCCCAAGGTCCTGTTCTTCACAAACAATGCAAAATATATAAAGAGTTTTTAAAACTCAGTAGGACAAACAACTTGATTTTAAAATGGTCAAGATTTCATGACATTGGTCTTGGCAATGATTTTTTGTATATGACACCAAAATCACAAACAATAAAAGCAAAAAATAATAGGTATGACTATATAAAACTGAAATGTTCTGCACAACGAAGGAAACAAAAACAAAATTAAAAGATAATCTAAAGAATATAAGAAATATTTGAAAACCATATATCCAATAAGGAGTTAATAAACAAAATATATAAGGAACTCAATCAAAAATGGGCAAAAAATGCGTTTAGACATTTTTCAAAGACGACCTACAAATAACCAACAAGTATATGAAAAGGTGCTCAACATCAGTAATCTTCAGATAAATGCAAATCAAAATCACAATGCAATATTACCTCACATCTGTAAGGATAACTATTATCAAAAAGTCATGAGATAACAAATATTGTTGAGGTTTTAGAGAAAAGGGAACACATTTAAACATTGTTGGTGGGAATGTAATTTGGTACAGCTATTATGAAAAATGGTATGGAGACTCCCCAAAACTTAAAACTAGAACTACCACATATATGATCTAGCATTCCCACTTCTGGGTATATATCCACAAGAAATAAAATCACTATTTTGAAAAGATATTTGCATCCCCATGTTCACTGCAGCATTATACATGATATCCAAAATATAGAAACTAAATGTCCATCGACATTTGAATAAATAAAGAAAAAGTGATGTATATATACACAATGGAATATCATGCAGCCTTAAAAAATAAAGAAATCCTGTCATTTGCAAAAATACAGATGAATCTCAAAGACACAGAAAGACAAATGTTACATGGTCTCACTTACAAGTGGAATTTTTAAAAGTTAAACTCAGCCAGGCTCGGTGGCTCAGCCCGTAATCCCACGCTTTGGGAGGCTGAGGTGAGTGGATTGCCTGAGCCCGCGGGTTCAAGACCCGCCTGGGCAACCTGGCAAGACCTTGTCTCTACGATAAATCAAAAACTAGCCAGGCATGGTAGCGCCCACCTGTAGTTCTAGCTACTTGGAAGGCTGAGGCGGAAGGATCGCCGGAGCCCAGCAGGTCGAGGCCGCGGTGGCCGGGAGCGGCCACTGCTCTCCATTCTGGGCGACAGAGTGAGACTCCAACTCAAAAAATAAAAAAAATTAAAAAATTAAAAGTTAACCTCAAAGAAACAGAGTAGAAAATTGATTTCCGGGGGTCATGAATAGAGAAAATGAGGAGATGTTGGCCAAAGGGTACAAACTTTCAGTAATAAGATGAATAAGTTCTGGAGACCTAATGTACACCATGATGACTATAGTGAGCAATAATGTAGTGTACACTTGAAATATGCTATAAGAATAAATCTTAAATATTCTCACCATACTAAAAAAAAGGTAACTATATGAGGTGATACATATGTTAAATTAGCTAGATTGTGGTCATCATTTCCCAAAGCATACATAAATCAAAACTTTACACTGCATACCTTAAATATATACAATTTACCTGTCAATTAAATCGTAATAAAGCTGGGAAAAATTAAAATGAGCAAAAGATTTGAATGAACACTTCACCACAGATGTACAAATGGCCAATAGGCATGTGGAAAAACACTTAATATCATTAGTCATCAGAAAAATGCAAATTAAAATATAATAAGATACTTCTACACATTCATTGGAATGACTAAAGTTAAAAACTGTGCCATTGCCAAATAAGGGTACTGCTGGTGGGAAAGTAAAATGATATAGCCACTTTGGAAAACAGTGGCAATTTCTTATAAAGTTAAACAGTCATGCATACATAATAACATTTTGGTCAATGACAGACCCCATATGCAATGGCTGTCCCATAAGATTATAATGGAGCTAAAATATTTCTATCACTTAGCAAAATCATAACCATTATAATACCATAATGCAATGCATTACTCACGTTTGTGGTAATGCAGGTGTAAACAAATCTACTGTGCTGCCAGTCATATAAAAATACGGCATATACAATTATGTATAGTACATAATACTTGATCATGATAATAACTATGTTACCAGTTTATGTATTTACTATTCTTTTCATCATTTTATAGTAGATTTGTTATAGTATATATTGTTATTTGATAGTATATTTGTGTATATATAAGCACAAATATACTATGCATTGTAGTATACACAACACACTTTCTTTATTCATTCAGTCATTGATATACACTTAGGTAGTTTCCATATCTTGATTATCATGAATAATGCTGCAATGAACATAGAAGTGAAAATATCTTTTTGAGATATATTATGTAGAATATTCCTTCTATTTATTAAAATAAATAAAAAAGTAAACTGTAAAACAGCCTCAGGTCCTTCAGGAGGTATTCCTGAAGAAGTCATTGTAATCTAGGAGATGATAGCTCTATACATGTTACTGCCCTTAAATGTCTTCTACTGGAAAAAAATATGAAAGTAAAAAAGCAATGATATTGATTATCCTGACCCTGTGTATGCCAGGGGAATGTGTATGTTTGTGTATTAGATTTTAATAACAAAAAATTTAAATTTTTTTAAATTAAAAATTTTTTAAATAGAAAAAATCATATGGAATAAGAATATAAACAAAAAATAATTTTGCTCAGCTGTACAATGTGTTTGTGCTTTAAGCCAAGTGTTATTACAAAAGAGTCAAAAAGTTAAAAAACTTAAACATTTATAAAATTAAAAAATCAAAGAAGATAAAGTTAATTTACTATCAAAGAAAGAAAATTTTTAATAAATTTAATGTAGCCTAAGTGTACAGTGTTTATAAAGTCCACAGTAAGCCGGGCTCGGTGGCTCAGCCTGTAATCTCGCAGTTTGGGAGGCTGAAGTGAGTGGATTGCCTGAGCCCGCGGGTTCAAGACCCGCCTGGGCAACTTGGCGAGACCTCATCTCTACAATAAATCAAAAAATTAGCCGGCATGTTAGCGCGCATCTGTAGTTCCAGCTACTTGGAAGGCTGAGGCAGAAGGATCCCTGGAGCCCAGCAGGTCGAGGCTGCGGTGGCCGGAAGCGGCCACTGCACTCCAGTCTGGGTGACAGAGTGAGACTCAAACTCAAAAAAAAAAAAAAAAAAGTCTACAGTAGTGTACGCTAATGACTGAGACCTTTGCAATCACTTACCATTCACTGACTCACCAAGAACAACTTTCAGTCCTGCAACTCTATTCATGGTAAGTGCCCGATACAAGTATACCAGTTTTTATCTTTTATACTCTATTTTTGCTGTACTTTATGTTTAGATATACAAACATCATTATGTTGCAGTTGCCTACAGTACTCAGTACAGTAAGATGTTGTACAGCTATGTTGCCTAGGAGCAATAAGCTATAACTTATAGCTTAGATTTATAATAAGCTATATCATCTAGATTTGTGTAAGTACACTCTATGATGTTTCCCAACAATGCACACTGCAGAACGTATCCCTTTGTCAAGCAGCATGCAGCTGTATGCTTTACTATATGACCTAGTAATTCTAGGTGAAATAAGATGTTTACATGAAGATTTTTACATTAATGTTTATAGTAGTTTTAATAATAACTCCAAGTTTAAAACAACCTAAATGTCCACCAACAGATGAGTGGATAAGCAAATTGTGGTATATATTTCAATTACAACTGAATGGAATACAGTGAAATACTTTTTAGCAAGGAAAAAAAAGATTAAACTGATACACATGGTATGAATGAATCTCAAAAACATTATGTTGATCAAAAGAAGTCATTCACAAAAATGTATACACTTATTATTTCATTTATATAAAAATTATTAAAGACAAATTTAATCTATAAAAATAGAATGTAGATCAATAGGGCTAGGAGTGGAATTTGTGAATTTGCTGAGTCACCAAAGAACAGTCTAGAGTGATGAAATTACTCTATATTTAGATTACAATGGTGGTTACATGGCTATATACTTTTGTCAAAACTCACAGAATTGCATATTTAAAATCAGTGCATTTTTATCATTTGTAAATTATGCCTCAACAAAGTTAATTATTTGAAGGCTTTTTGTGAAATTTGACACACTGATTTTAAAATTTACATAGAAGAGCAAAGTGTCAAAAATGGCCAGGATAATTTTTAAGATAAATGAAAGACGGATTTCCATCTCATCAAATATCAATATATATTACAAAGTTACATTATTTAAGACAGTGTGGAATTGTTGTAGGGACAGATACATAGAGCAATGGAACTCCAGGAACACATCCACACATACTTGATATGCCAGAGCCAAGGTAATCAATTTTCCATAGGAAGAACATTATATCTATTTCACACCAAATGAGAAAATCAATTCCAAGTAAATTAAAGACCTGTGATGAGCCAAAATTTTTAATAAAATAGGAGAATATCTTTATGACTTCAAAGTAAGAATGAATTTCTCAAACAAGAAATACACAAAACACAAAGAAAAACTCGTAACTTTTACAATAATTAAATTCCAAATACCTGTAAATCTAAAGACGCTTTCAAAAAGTAAAAAGGACAAGTCATAAACTAGAATAAAATTTTTGCAATGCCTATAAACAACAAATGATTAATAGCTAGACTGTACAAATAACTTATAAAAATCAAATTAAGAAAAAACAGCAAAACTTATAAAAAGAAAATTAACCAAAGGGAAATATGATTTACCAAATGCCATTTTTAAAACAGTGCTCAGGCAAACAGCTAATTAAAACATAATAAAGCCGGGCTCGGTGGCTCAGCCTGTAATCCCACGCTTTGGGAGGCTGAGGTGAGTGGACTGCCTGAGCCCGCGGGTTTGAGACCCGCCTGGGCAACTTGGTGAGACCTCATCTCTACAATAAATCAAAAAATTAGCCGGGCGTAGTAGCACGCGCCTGTAGTTCCAGCTACTCGGAAGGATCACCAGAGCCCAGCAGGTCGAGGCTGCGGTGGCCAGGAGCAGCCACTGCACTCCAGTCTGGGTGACAGAGTGAGACTCCAACTCAAAAATAATAATAATAATAATAAAATTCATTTCACACTCATATTATTAGAAAAAAATAAGTCTGGCAATATACAGTATTGGGAAAATATAGAGCAGCAAAATTCTAAATTGATAAACACTTAGGAAGCAATATGGTAACAACATAAGAGTCTGTAACAACAAAATGTTGCAAGCAACCTAAAAGTTCAACAGAAGAATAAATAAATAAATTGTGATATACCCATACACTAAAATGCTATATAGCAGTTAAAATTAATGAGGTATGTCTATATCAACATGGAAAAAATTCTAAAAGTATAATATTGAGTGAAAAAGTTATAAAACAAGTATATGGTGTGATACCACTTATATAGTCTTACAAATATATAACTATATTACATATTGTTTATAGTAAATATAAAAATCTTTATGGGAATAATAAACACCAAATTCAGGACACTGGGTACCTCTAGAGGGAAGGAAGAAAATAGGACTAGAGCGAAGTAAACAATTCCAAAATTTTCTTAAGCAAGATGGTATTCATTATATTATTCTTTGCATTTATGTGTAAACCTTATATTATTTCACATGAAAAAGGAGAATACAAAGATCAATGTTAGAATGCTCATCAAGGGCTGAGCTCAGTGGCTCAGCCTGTAATCCCAGCACTTTGGGAGGCCAAGGTGAGTGGAGACCAGCCCAGGCAACTTGGCGAGACCTCATCTCTACAATAAGATAAAAAATTAACCGGGCATGGTAGTACGCACCTGTAGTTCCAGCTTCTTGGAAGGCTGAGACAGAAGGATTGCCAGAGCTCAGTAGGTCGACACTGGGGTAGCCATGAGTGTGCCACTGCACTCCAGCCTGGGTGACAGAGTGAGACTCCAACTCAAAAAAAAAGAATCCTCATCAAGGACTGCTCAGGGGAAAATTGCTCTGACAAGCTAGTCCATTGATGTATCTGATCCAGCACGTCCCAGGTTTTTAAGTAAATGTATCAGCACTCTGAGGCCTGATGATTTTCATCAAATAAATCACACAATAACCCACTGGCTCAGACCTCAAACTCACCAAAGAAACTTCTGAAACATTCGGCCTGTAATAATTTTCCCAAAAAGAGAAAGCATCCACTAGCCAGATTAATACAGACACCAATGATTCTGACAGTGCATTTCTGACTGTAATTAACAAAATGGCATTCTGGTTTTCATACTTCAGTCCCTGGTGAGTTTAGTTACAGTGAAACAGTTTTCCTGAATCTAATCAACTCTGAGGCACTGACATGAGTGAGTTTCTGGGTCCACAAGATAAAAACCAAACCCTGACCCTTTTTCCAGGCAACACTTCCATCTTATTCTTTGCCTTCCAAATTTCAAGAAGTCAGGGCAAGAACATTTTTCTAGTAAGACAAAGCAAAGAAACTCCCAATAATGCCTCCTGGTACAGCTAAACCAAGTTTTTCATAATGCTCCTCTTCTTGTTATGACTCTATAATCTAAGAACCATAATGTTGCAACTAAAAGAAGAGAAGAGAAAGGTGTAAGGCAACTCTTGGGTAGGCTCTTACAGAATCTCAATACCTCATCTAGAGTCTGGATCTCACTTTTGAAGATCAAAAAAGTTAGCTTTATTCTGAACACTCAGATGTGATCAAGCTCTAGGAGACAGACTCATACTAAGCAAAGTCTTAAAGGACCAATTTATTTATTTATTAACTACAAAATATAAATTTGTTGAGAAAAGGAATCAGTTGTTTATTATGGAGTATTCCCTTCTTTTGGGTAGATTCATTCAAGAGATATAAGAGGCTATTAGAAGAGCTTTACAGCAATGGAGTTTTATTCTCAAAGTTGCTCTATCATGCTATATAACATGAGGGTTTTAACAAATTTTCCTTAAAGGGATAGAACACTACAGAAGTAACACTTTTTTGTTTTGTTTTCGAGTCAAAGTCTCACTCCATTGCCCAGGCTGGAGTTCAGTGGCAAAATCACGACTACCACAGCCTCAACCTCCTTGGGCTCAGGCAATCCTTCTGCCTCAGTCTCCCAAGTTGCTGGGACTATAAGTGCGCACCACCATGCCCAGGCAATTTTTTTATTTATTGTAGAGATGAGGTCTTGTCATGTTGCCCAGGACAGTCTCAAGCTCCTGGGCACAGGCAATCCTTTCACCTTGGTCTCCCAAAATGCTGGAATTACAGGCGTGAGCCACTGCACCGGCCATAGCAGTAACATTTTTATTGAGTACCTTATGAGCTGGAAAAATTACACTATGTTCTATATGTCTGACATATAGTATTTAATATAGTATTTATTACTTAATTTCATTCTCATAGCATCCCATGAGTAGAAGTATTACACTCATTTTATTGTAGAGGAAACCGAGACTCTCTGAAAGCTCTACTGACTTGCTTACATTAGTAAAGCTAGGTTATTTGCTACCATAATACTATCTTCTGCTCCAGTAATACTTCTCTCTAAACAACTACAGTCAATTAGGACCAGAGCAGTTCCCTCTTGTGGAACTGCTAGAGACACACCAACTAATAATACTCATCCTCTGACTCCCCTTTCCCCATCTCAGTGCAACCATACTTAATGTCCTGGAGGGAAACTTGAGAAATACCCTGCTCATTAGCAGCATTTAATAATTTCCCAGGTGGATTCCTGCTGCAGCTAATTCATCTCCTCACGTTTTATTTATCTTATCACATTTAATGGTACTCATTAGCTTCAATTCCAGAAGATGGCATTCTCTGACCTGACCTCCTTAGTACAAATCTAATTTGAAATGCACTATGGACTAATAATAAACAACCACACACAGTCCTGTACTCTTTAAAAGATAATTCCCCCAATAGCCAAAATTTCCTGTCTCAGCCCTGTTCCCCTGCCTACTCCTATGCTCTCAGACTCCTCCACTCTGTGGGCTCTACCCCAGATACAAAGAATCCCTGAGCTGCACTCCCTTGCCCTGGCTTGGCCAGATGTTGCACGTCTTAAGTCAGCACATACTCTAAAACACATAGAGCTATGACAAATCAGCCATGCAATATTCCTAGACTTCCGAAGCAGAGAAAGAAACTCCATGTGCAAAAACATCGAGGAAACAGTGTTCTCGGGAACCAAAGAGTCTGTCTTTGGCTGAAGCATGTAGGGGAAAGAGTATCAGGAACTGTGGCTGCAAATCAAGGTAGAGGCAGGCTGTGAAGGACTTTAAATAGAATCATGTGAGGGAGGCAGAGAATAAGTCAGTGAAGGACACTGATGAAAGTAAGTCAAAGGTGGAGCAGAAGCAGGGAAAGTGGTACTCCAGAAGCCAAAGGAAGAGAATTACATTAAATAATGGGCCAGATAATAAAAAGTATTTTATAAAGTTAAATAAATAAATAAACTGTAGCATATGGGCAGAAGAGTAAATAATACAGATCAATATAACTGAATAAATAGTCCAGAGACAAATTCATATTTTTTAATTGATTTGTGGACTGACTGTTACATAATTAACATATAGAGTACTTAGAAAAGTGTCTGGTCCACAGTAATCATCCAGTAAATGTTAGTGGCTATCTTTATTACTACTTATTGTTGTTGCTATAATTATTATTACAAA
This sequence comes from Carlito syrichta, assembly GCF_000164805.1. Lineage (NCBI taxonomy): Eukaryota > Metazoa > Chordata > Mammalia > Primates > Tarsiidae > Carlito > Carlito syrichta. The sequence continues at coordinate 123,794 of NW_007252285.1, read as the reverse complement.
TCAGTATAAAAAGAAAAGATTCTTTAAAAAGTTTGGTAGCAAAGAGGAAATAGAAGAGTAGGAAAGAAAGAAAGAAAAAGTCTTTACAAAGGAAGAAATTAAAGTATATGCTGGAAATATGGGAGGCACACAACATAAATTTACTGAATGTGAATAATACTTTTAAGTCAAGGGTTAAGGAGATTGCAGAAAGAAAAGTCTGTCGATACCAGAGAAGAAAATCATTGTTAGCTCAAAGACCTAGGAGAAATGACAAAAATGGAATCAAGGGCACACATAGAGAAATCAGCCTTGGAAGGAGTAGAATATCTCATACTCTTAAAATAAAAAGGTCAAAAATTAGTGGATATAATTACCTCCATGTTTCTAAAAGAGAATCCTAAAATGAGCTGCATCAGAACTACCTAAGTAATTCTTTTAAAAGCAAATTCCTGGACTCTATCCCAGAGCCATTGAATCAATATTTCTAGTAAGCAGGACCTAGGAACCTGCATTTCAGTGGTCTGTGACCCAGTGGATTCCTTGGAGAAAAATGGAAGAAATGGAAGTTACAAGAATTCATATCTGTTGGCCCCTACAGAGAAAACAAAACTGACCCCTTGCCCAACCACCATTATATGGCAAAGCATATAACATCCTACCATTGGAGAGGGCAAAAAAATCTCTAGCCCTGAGATAAGCTAAAAATAAGGATTCTACCTACCATTAGTCTTCCAACCAATGAAGCATTGAGCCCTTTCTATAAATTGCTCCCTAAGGTAAATGACTTTATCCCTGACTTTTGCAATACTCACATCTACAAGTATGATAAACTGATAGGGAAATTACTGTTTTATCCACGTGAACAGACTAACTGTAATCTTGGCAACCTAGTGATTTTTTTTTCCTTTAAACATTTACTGTGTTATTTATTCAAGAAAAGTTTTCTCAAAACTGATGATTAATTTTTTTACTCATTCCCAGCCTTAACAAAGAAGGAGGTAAAGGGATCTACTAAAAAGAAGATGGAGAGGGAGTAAGGTAGGAGACTTGAAAAGAGTGGGAAAGGTTTGAAAACTCTGCTGAGAGTCCGGAAAAGGGAATTCACTGTTGATAAAGAAGGAATTGCCAGGCATTATTCGGAGCTTGGACAAGATTTAATATAATAAATGTGTAGAGAGAAGCTCTAAGGCACCACCATATGTGATATTTGCCACTTAACAGCCTGGCAAAAAGGCAAAAAAAAAAAATGGAGTTAGGTTAATCCCAAGTTTGAGGTTGGCAGTGCAGGTACAAGGAAAAATGAAGGGTCCAAGGATACCCAATGGTCCCTAGAGAGGGTTACAGAAGGAAAAAATAAAAACACTTATAGGACGTCTCCTAGGCCCAAGCTGTATGTATGTAAAGCGAGGGATAATTTTATAGTTAAATTTCCCTTAGGTATATCTTACATTCTGTACACCATTACTGTAGGAATGAAGGGCCTTGATAATAGCAGCAACTTATCAGGTAAAAGAAAATAACAGTATGAAATATACTTGGAGTTCTTTATCAATGTCCCATTACTTTTCCTTTTCCTTTTTTTTTAAATCCTTCACAGTAACTCTTCAAAGAAGAGATCCTTAAACTTCTCAGTGTGCAAACTGAGGTTCTTAGGAAGTTATAAGTCCATGGACACACCTATGTGTGACCAACTATGAAATTTATTCTCAATCTACTAGCCCTATGTGATAGATCATTCCATATCCCCATTTTACTGATGAAGCACAGAGGTTAAGTAATTTACTATGATCACAGAGCTAGCATGAAAACAAGTAGTGTGACTCTAAAGTATCTGTTCTTAACTCAGGGCACCACATATGGCTATGAAATTCCACTGTCTAGCAGTGCCAAGAGGGAGCAGGTAAGCACAGAAATACCATCCAAGTCCCACTTAATAATCCATGCATTCCTAGTTCAAAGTTATATCCACCTGGGTACCTTTATCTTTGCCCCAAGCACTTTCCATTTTCCAAGTTGTGTGCTCAGAAAACTAGTTCCACACAAAGAGGAAGTCTTCCTAACTGACACAAAGGTGTCATATAGTCTAGATGTGGTCCTATCTTAGCCATGACATTAAACTGACCTACTTTGTGTGGCAAGACATTTACATTTGTTTAATACAGCCAGTAAGTGGCAGAGCCAGAATTTGAGCCCAGATAGCACTAACAGAATGCAAGTACTGGTAAGGTAGAACAGAGCAGGTTTGGAGAAATAGATAAACTTAGTTTAGGGCATCTGAAAGAGTGAAATGACAAAATGGGGTCACCTGGGCCACAGCTGGGCATTGGCTTATATTTTTGTTGTACTATAACTATCAATTAGTGGTATACTTTAGTAAATAATAGCTTATTATGCAAACTCCTAACTCTCTTGCTCTGAAGTAAATTTAATTAACTCCACTATTTAAAGTCACCAATGAGTAAAACTAGTAAAACTGTAACCTCCCCCAGTAATGGGCATTAAGATTTTATAATTAACATCTTGCTCCAAGGATGAGTTTCTAGCTCTTGCATGACAAACCACTGGGACACCAAAATGAAAGGGACAAACTGTTATAATGATTCCAACCTTCCTACAATCTTCCCATGAATAACACACTCCCAGCTAAATGCCCTTTTGTTGCCTAAATCCAAGGACATTCGAAGCTTAATATTTGTGACTTGAAACTTTGTTTTACAGACCTTGGGCCACTCTCCCTGCCAAAGTAATCAACTATCTGGCTGCAGCCTCCAGAATAGCTAATTGCCATAACAACACTCCTCTCCGCCTTGTTAGATTTCACAAGAAGGTTCCTATTTCCAGCCTTCTCTAGGAAGCCTTATAAGCACACAGCTTCATTCAGTGCTAAACACTTCTTCAGTACTCAGCCCCCTCTTCAATCTTGAGGAGGTGAATCTACCCTTTTCTTCTAATTTACCTTCTAAATAAACTTTTTCTAACCTACTCCTTGTGTAATTCTTTGCATCTTTCACATGGCACCAGATCACACAACCCCACCCCAGTCAGTTTAACCTAACAGCATCCATTCATTCAACAAATATTTTTAGTGTATTCAATAGGTATCTGAACTATGCTCTATTTTGGGCATTCAAGAGGGAACCAGACCAAGTCCTTGCCCTCTGGCAACATTCATTCTAGGGTATGTTCGAAGAGACTGAAAAAGTAAACAATAAATGAGAAACAGGATGCTGTGACAAAATAACTGGAAGAATCTCTTTTATATGGGGCATTCAGGAACACAGCAAATTTGAGATGCTCAATAATAGACAGGTAGATATACAGGTCCTAATGACATGCTGTCATTATGCCTTCATGCCAGTTTCCCAGGAAACTCTGTAATCAAGAATATTTTATGATGCTGTAAGGTGAACTTCTCAACCTGGTGCTCCAGGCCCTACTCCAGTTCCACTCAACTATTTGTCCTCTTCTCATCACCACTCCCAAACACTCCCTGTCCGTTCCATTTAGGCTGATCTCCTTATTGGCCTACAACACATCAAGTTCACCCGCACCCTGTTCTTTCCCCTTCACCTATTAATCCTACACATCCTTCAAGACCAGGCTCAAGTTCCACCTTCCTCATTCTTATCCACTCAGGTTTACTGAGCACCTTTCTCCTGGGAACTGCTAGATCCCAGGCAATGAATTACCTAAAAATATAGTCTTCTGGCCTTTACTGCTGTTTCACATGTATTACAACCCAGGACTTTAACACAATCTCCTCCTAATAAGTGTGGACAGGAAGGGAAAGGGATTTGGCCCATGTCCAGAGTTCTCAGGGCCAGAAGTAGAGAAAAGTGACTCAGGCTCAGAAAGGAGCTCAAGGAGACCAAACACAGTGTCCAAAGGACACAATTCCCAAGTAGAGAGATGCAGAATCTCCACTCAAGTGGAAAGATCCCAACAACTGAGAATACAAGAAACAAGGAGGCAGTTCCAGAGGGGAACTAAGGATTCAGGTGAGATATCTAATTAAAGAGTAGAGAGCAAAGTATAAGCTTAATTTCATAGGCTGGTCCAACACAGGACAGAAGGAGTAGAGACTGGGGATAACTAGGTGCTCAGGTATCAACTGGCAGCAAAAGAAATCAGAGGAAGAATTCAGGAACCTAGAAACCAAGAATGGGTGACCAAGTTTAAGGACCTGACCTAATTCTAAGCTGTAGGTAGAGATTATCAGTGGACTTGTTTTGGGGAAACTGAAGGCCACAAACATTTATGTATACTAGTCCTTAGTGGCAGGCGCCATGTCTTATGCCTCATTTCTATCCTCCATAGCACTTAGCACAAACAAATATTTATTGATTACATAAAAAAGAATCGCAGACAGTTGTGGTATTACTCAATTGGAGGGAGGTTATGCCAAGATAACCTGAGTCATCACATAAGCAGGCTATGTATTGTGCAGATTTACAAGTCCCCATCACCTTGGCAAACAAGAGTAGTAATGTGATCTGGTGATGAACACAAGGCTAGAAATGAGGAGGTAAAACTAGACCTGCTTTGTCAGCAACCTCTTATAAGACCTTAAACAAGTCACTTCACTTCTCTGAACCTCAAGTGCCTCATCTATAAAGGGGTAAATGTAACTACTCCAATTTTTTCATAGTATCTGGAACACTCTTCTCCCAGATCTCTGCTTGACTGACTTCCTCTCTTCTTTTGAATCTTTGATCAAATCTTGTCTTCCTAATGAAGCCTATTTAATACTAATCACCCTATTTAATTCTGCCACCTGTCCATCTCACCAACCCTACCCTACACACACTGATCTACATCTTTTTCATAGTACTCCAAAGTTATTATATAACTTATTACCTTTATTGCTGCATACTAGAATGAAAGCTCCATAAAATCAAAGATCTTTGTTCTATTCATTCATATATCTCAAGTCTCCAAACGGAGTCTGGAACAGAGTAAATGTCCAATAAATATTTGTTGAACGAAAATATGAATGTATTCTCCCTGAGGCCAGGGTTTCCCTCCATGCCCTCAAGCACCCCATATACCCTGGCATCCTGCACCATAGTCTGGAGTAGGTGCTCAATAAGACCTTACTAAATTACTAATTAAATATGGGACCCACAAGGGCAAACATATCCACGGTGCTCTGAGGCCACCTGCTGGCCACTCTACTTAAGCAATTAAACTGACAGGAATTTCCAGATGTGAATGGAAAGGAATGGCGGGGAACATTTCCCCTCAGCCAGTGAAGACAATCAGGCTGCAGATAAAAACCAGAGGAAGGAGGCCAGGCTGGAAACCAGACATTTCCAAAAACTCCAGAAAGAGTTCAAAACCTCTGAAGGACCACACAGCAGGTGTTTCCCAGAACTCACTTCCGACTTAACAACAATAACAGTAAGTCCCATGCACTGCGCTCTTAGGTGTCGGGAACGGCTTTCATCACTTCCCTACATTATTTCACTTAATCCTCACATCAACCCGTTGATGTAAAGACCACCATTTAAGAGATGAAGAATGTGTCCTTTTGAAATAAGTGTTTTTATTCAAGTGCAGCTGTGAAACAAGGTGCGACATTTCATAAAATGTCAAGGCCTGGGGAGCGCATGACTTCTGGAGAGCGCCAAGGCGCAGGTGCGGCCGGGTGTGGCACACTTGAAGGGGACCCGCCACGCCCCGGAGTGCCGACCTACCACCCCTCCCCTGGAGCCAAGTACAACCTCGGTCCTGGGCTCTGGATCCCAAAGTCCGCTCCGTGTCATTCGGATCGCACCCGAAGCAAGAGGGCGTAGTCTGCCGCCCCAGAAGGCCACGAGCCACCCTACGCCCGGGCGCGCGCCGGGACCCTCAGTTCCCCAGGGTCCTTTCCGGCTGGAGTCTTCGGGGTGCGGGTCCCGGAAGTGCAGCCCCTCCGGCCGGAAGTGGCTTTCTCTACTTCCCTCAGCGCCATGTGAGGTTCTCCTTGCCGGTTCCCGGTGCTCGAGCTTGTTCCTCTAGCAGATCCCGAACGCATTGCTCCGGGTGGACTGAAAGGCTACGAGAGGGGCAGGCCGACGGACCTGCCACCCCGCCACGCCGCGGCTCCCCCACCTCTGCTCTCAGGATCCGCCGTGCTCCGGCAGGACGTTCGGGCGGTACCTCCGCGCCGAGGTGCGGCCCTAGACGTGTCCCCCGAGTCGGACAGCCCCGTGCGCGTGGCCGAGGAGAGGGCCTCGGCGTGCAGGACCCCGCTCTGGGCTCCACGGGATCCAGGGATTGTCGGAGCTCTCCGCAGCCCCTCCTGGAGGCGCAGCGCCGTGCCGGCACCCCATGGGATAAGGCCCAGGGTTCTGCCCAGTGCTGGGGCTAGGCCTGGAAAATATTTTCCTCAACCTCCGCACTCATAGATAAGGGCTTCAGGTGCAATGGCGCCCCCTGGTGGTCAGTAGGAGCCGTGGGCACCTTGGTCCATCCGGGCAACCTCGGCTGCTTTGTTTCCCAGTTGGGATACCAAGATGGTTTTAGGTGCTACACGCACTTTGTTTTGTTTTGTTGTTCTTTTAGAGACTCCAGCCAGTCACCCAGACTGGAGTGCAGTGGCGCGATCATAGCTCACTGCAACCTCCAGGTGATCCTCCCACTTCAGACTTCCAAGTAACTAGGACTACAGAGGCACGCCACCATGGCTAATTTGTTGTAGTTGTTGTTGTTCTTGTTGTTGTTTTCGTAGATAAAGAGCCTCGCTATGTTGCCCAAGCTGGTCTTGAACTCCTGGCCTCAAGCAATCCTGCCTTGGCCTCCCAAAATGTTGGGATTACAGATGTGAGCTACTGCAACCAAAATACGAGCACTTTTTTAAAAGATGTTTAAGAGTATTTCTTATGTGTGTTAGAAAAGACTACCAGCACAACAAACCTGTTAACAGTTATTTTAGTACAAGACTAGATTTGTAAGTGAGTAGTTAACATTGGTTTAAAGAAAATATTAAATACTTAATACACAGACATTGCAAAGTCATGAAGGTGATACTCAAATGACTGAAGTCAGAGAAAACTGTCAGTCTCACAAAGTCAAGGTAATAAGTGGGCGTGATGGTTAATTTTATGTGTGAGCTTGGCGCGTATTTTTTGAATGGAATTAAACATTTCAATCAGCAAACATTAGGTAAAGAAGATTTCCCTCCCTAATGCGGGTGGGCCTCATCCAATCGGTGCATGGCCTGAATAAAACAAAATGACTGGCCTCCCTGAGCAAAAGACAATTCTCCAGCAGAATGCCTTGAGACTTCTGTATCATCTGCTCTCCCAAGTCTCTAACCAGTGGGCCCACACTGCAGATTTGCACTTGCCAACTCCCATAATCACATCAGCCAATTCCTTATAATAAATCTCTTTTAGCCAGGCTCAGTGGCTCAGCCTGTATTCCCCGTGTTTTGGGAGGCTGAGGTGAGTGGATTGCCTGAGCCCACAGGTTCGAGACCTGCCTGGGCAACTTGGCGAGAGCTCATCTCTACAATAAATCAAAAATTAGCCGGGTGTGGTAGCACGTGCCTGTAATTCCACCTATTCGGAAGGCTGAGGCAGAAGGATCCCCGGAGCCCAGCAGGTCGAGGCTGCAGTGGCCGCTTCCGGTCTGGGCGACAGAGTGAGACTCCAACTCAAAAAAATAAAAAATACATACATAAATAAATCTCTTTCTATAAATACACTTCTTGGTTCTGTTTCTCTGGGAAGTCCTAACTAATACAGTGGGTGATTGCAAAGAGTCCTTCCCTTTCTGACACTGAGTGGAGCAGGAGACAGAGCACTTGACTCCAATATCTGATGCTCCAAAGTGCTGAGGGCATCACCCTTGGCCCTATTCACTGGACACACTGCCCTAGCTTCACTGCTTCTCTCCCCCTTCCCCTTTCCAGTAGGTCCCTGGGATGCCAGGTCCTAAAATGTTACCACTGCTCACTTTTTGGAAGAGAACAACGTAGTAGGATGTAAATAGAGCTCTAGACCCAAACCAGAATATCTGGTGCCCTGGCTCAGCTCCCTCAAAGCTGACAAAGTTGGCTTCTCAAAATCCCTTTCCTTCTCTGGAGTTCTATTGCATCAGTGTGGTGAGAGGACTTGATTAGATGATGTCTAAGGCCTTTTCTGGAGGTGAGCACCTTTTCTCCACTCCTGGCCTCTTTTCACCCCTTTCTTCTCTTTGGCCCTGAGATGGTAAAAGGACTTAACTGATTGGTAAATTTTGTAAGAATAATTGGTTTAGCTTCGCTCTGCTTCTATTTGGGAACTGTAGAGGTCCTTCATACCTTAACAAGGACATTCTCCTGTGCAGGGAGGCCTGCCTCAACCCAGGCTTGTCATGATTGAGTGGGTGAGTCTGCCTTATTCTTAGGTCTAGCATGATCAAACCCCAGCTAACAGACCCAGAGCTACTGCCTGTTACTTAACCATGCAACAAAGATGACATTTTGGCCACCATATTCTCTTCCTATTTTTCAACCTTTTTCTGAGCAAGGACAGGGAACTATAACAATGCTATTTATTGATACTCCCTTGCAGAACTCAAAAATTCTTTCTAGTCCCTTCTAGAACTTATATTAAGTAAGACATAAAAACATCTAATGAATAAATTAGCACTAAAAAGTCAATACAATCCTTCATAGGACATCTATACCTTAAAAAGCACTATAGGAAACTGAGAACGGGCAATTCTTTAGGGCAAACATTATGCAACTATATTCTCTCAGTGGAATATATATTTTGGAATAAGACCTTTTTCCAGATCCCTCCAATAACACATGTCAGTCAATCAGTCAAGCGTTGTTAAGAAAATTAAAAGTAGAGATTATGGAGTCTTGGTTCAAATCTTGCCTATGTCCTTTACTAGCTGTGTGGCCTTGGTTATGTTATCTAACCTCACTGTGCCCTAGTTTTTTCAGCTAGAAAATGAGGATAGCAGTAGGAACTTGAAAGACAGTAAGTGCCATAAAACTTCTGTTACGTGTCAGACACTGTGTTAATCCTAGATCCCCAAGCACTTTACCTTTAGAATAAAACCTATAGAACCAAGAAAGGAACTTGATTACAGAGATTATGGAAAAAGAACAATTAAATGTGAATATCTGGGCCAGCAAGAACCAAAAATTTTCTGGACAAACATAACTCAGAAACAAGGAACATCTTCCCAAGATAAGCCCTTCAGACTGATATCAGATTGGATAGCTCAGCTTCCAAACCCAGGTGCAGGTCTTCTGGGCACATGAGACCCACCTAAACAAGGTATACAGGACATTGCTCCCTAATAATGCTGGCTGTAATTCCTCCAATCTGGCACCAGGTGTCCACAGATGCTCACACTTGCCCTCTGGTTCCCTAGTCAACAAATAATGAGAGCTGGCCTTGAAAGCTGGGCTCGGTGGTTCAGCCTGTAATCCCACGCTTTGGGAGGCTGAGGTGAGTGGATTGCCTGAGCCCGCAGATTCGAGACCCGCCTGGGCAACTTGGCGAGACTTCATCTGTACAATAAATCAAAAAATTAGCTGGGCATGGTAGCACGCGCCTGTAGTTCTAGCTACTTGGAAGGCTGAGGCAGAAGGATCACTGGAGGCCAGCAGGTCGAGGCTGCGGTGGCCGGAAGCGGCCACTGCACTCCAGTCTGGGTGACAGAGTGAGACTCCAACTCAAAAAAAAGAAAGAAAAAAAAAAGACACAACTAGTTCGAGGGCAGTTTGTCAGTGATGAACCCTTGCACTAGAACCCAGATTTGTGTGACTGGTTAGTACTCGACTCCAGCTCCAGAGTGCTCCAGGGATAGACAACACATAGTTCAAAGAAAGAATCTTAGGCCCAGGAGGAGCCTGAGAAGCCATCATCCATCCCTCTACCTCCTCAAAGGACACCATTTAGGCCACCCCTGCCAAAGAAGACTCTTCTAGTCCACCAGAAAAGGAATTTAAATTGTCCTCTTGGTCTCCCTAAGTCTCCACTCCAGGTCTGACACTTTTCATTGCTGAGAAGTTATTCTTGGCTCTGCCTTCAGATGTCAGTGCTGACATTCTCCGCTTATACCTGCAGGCCCAGACATGTTTCCTCCTTTTGCCTTTAATGTCCCTGTCCCTATGAGCACAGAAGCACGTTGGGCACTGTCCAGTTTAGAACAGGGGTCCCAACTGCAAATATCCACCACGTCTCCCTTCTTAGTTCCAGCTGTTGACAAACTATAGGTAACTACATACATCTTTTTTTCTTGGGAAACAGTACTGGTAGCTCAGACTTCATCATTAGCCAGCACACATGTTCAGTTTGCACTGTGGCTGTTTATGTGTTGTCTTGCTTACCAAAGGGCACACTACCACCACGATTATATCATCTCTCCTTGAGAGAAGGGACCCTGGCTTTCCTCATAGCACTACACGTGGCAGCCTACCCAGTGGATGCCTGTTGAATTGGTAACACACTTCAGAGGCTTGTGTACATTCTGGATATGGGGTTTCGTGCCCATGTTAGAGTGTTGTCTCTCTGCCCTATGGAACCGCTGCTCTGGAAAATGGCACATGCCCCTCCAGGGCAGCACTGGCTCTGGTCTTAGACACACATATGTAGTATAATGCCTGGCACAGGGACCTGGCTCAGGCAAACAAATCTGAGAAAGCAAAGGGAGACATGGGCACAGAAACTTCCCCTGCCTCTACAGCTGCCCCAGGGACTCATTGGCTGCCCTGCTCATCTCTCTTCTTCCCCTTTTGTTCCCTCCCATCTTTCTATCTCTCCTTCTCTCTCTGGTCTTCCCCCTCTTTGCTCCTTTTGCTCTTTCTCCTTACTCTCTCCTCTCCTCTCCACTACCCCCACCCCATGTTTCCTTTTCCATATCCCAGCATCGAATGAACAAAAGCAGAGCTCCATTCCTAAGACTCAGGGTCCTGCTAAAGGAACAGCTCAAAAGCAGTGGTGTTTGAAGTCCTCTGTGCTAAAGGACTCTGCACCAATGAGGACCCCTGCTCTTTATTTTCTGTACCTGTCTGATTTTATTAGCATACGTTGTTCAATAAGTCTCTTGCCCCCGGATGCTGGCTTCCATTGTCCTTGGCACCAAGCCTCCTAAAATAGGGCCAACCCCACCTTGTTCCATGGGCGCCCACCTTGCCACTTACAGGCCATTCCAGTTCAGTCAAAAAGCCTTGGAGCCCAAACTTCCTATAGAGGGCAGTCAGAACACCACCAGGCCCCAGGCCCACTTGACAAGCCACTAAGGGCCTGCTGCATACACATGCGGTTCAATGGCAGTACAGCAGCTTCACCACCAGCCAAAGAGAAGCAAACGTTCAACCCTGAAGTAGGCTTATGCCCAAGGAGCACACAGTCTTGCCAGTTCTGATGCCCCAGTCTCAGTCCAACACATCTTCACTAAGCATCTGCTGTGAGCAAAGTGCTGAACTGCATTCTATCCTGGGTCACAATTGAAGAGCAACCAAACACAGATCTGGTATGGCCTGGTAATAGCTTTGGCAGCTGCTGTGCCTCCTTGCCACTAATTTAGGGACTCTTCCCACTCACCTCCTTCATAACTCAAGCCCTGATCTGAGAAATAGAAATCTCACACACCTCTGCAAAGAGGTCCCTTTGGGACCTGGTGAGCAACTGCAAATTTTCAATTATGCTTTTGGTCATAATAATGAAAACTGGCCGGGCTCAATGGCTCAGCCTGCAATCACAGCACTTTGGGAGGCCGAGGTGAGTGATTGCCTGAGCCCACGGGTTTGAGACCCACCCAGGCAACTTGGCAAGACCTCATCTCTACAATAAATCAAAAATTAGCCAGACGTGGTAGTGCGCGCCTGCAGTTCTGGCTACTTGGAAGGCTGAGGTGGAAGGATTGCCGGAGCCCAGCAGGTCAAGGCTGTGGTGGCCAGGAGCGTGCCACTGCACTCCAGTCTGGGTGACAGAATGAGACTTCAACTCAAAAAATGAAGATGAACACTGGCAGAAAAGGAAGACCACAGGGGAGGGGTGCAGAGCAAAACACACTGAAAATGCCAAGTTCTGGAGCAACTTCATGAGCTGGTACCAGTAATTAGTATAGAGTAATGGGCTACCTCCCCGCACCGCCCCCTTAGCTTATGAGTCACTGCCAAGACCATGCCTGGGCATCTCACAGCCAAGATTGTTAGAGTTGAAGGGGACCAGTGTCCTTTTTTCTCCTTCCCACCCTCAACCATTTTGCACATGAGAAAGCTAGAAAATATAGAAGTAAAGTGATCTACCCAATATCATATGGCTGATCAAGGAAAGAACTGGGATGTGAGCCCAAGTTTCCTGACTCTTAGTACAAGGCACCTCTTACAAGTACCCAAAGGTTCCTGTTCCTTAATAAGAGGCTACAATGCCAAATGTAACAGTGAACGTGTAGCAACTTGCAAATGGGGTTGGTTTAGCCAGAAAGTTGCAGAGCTAGCATGTAAACTAGCTGCTATTTCCATGGAATAATCTGAAATGAGCTTATTCTACTGATAGGGACTGATTGCTAAGGAGTCAGTTCATAGGTTCACCCAGGGTCCTGAGGCTCCAGGAGGCTGATTCACACTAGCCACACTCAGTATCTCCAGACTGATAAGCCAGACACCAATATTCATATGTAATAGAAACCAGGCCTCATCATCAGGCCAGGGCACTGAAGCATGCTGTCATGGTACACAAGGTCACTAAGATGTCCACACCATGTATCAGCAGTTTACAAGGGGAACAGAGAGTCAGGACAGAGAATATTTTTTACCTTGAGATATTTTAAATTACAAAAATCAGAAGGTCCATTCCCTGAATACTGCTAAAGAATATTTAAAAATTCAAACTTGTCTCACTCTTCTTTTTTTAAAACATGATGGTGACCTCTTTGTTGGCCCTTATCACTCCAGCATCCTCCAGCACCATGTCAAAAAGCTCTTCTCGCATACCACAGTTTCCAAGCCTACAGATTATTCTACACTGATTTAACTTCGTGGTTGTTTGCCGGCACTTCCTTAAGGAGGCACCATAAACTCATTCAACTGTTCCCAAAGCATAGCTGGATAAATTACTTCTGGGAAGGCATTTAGTAAAACAAGCAGGTAGACAAGTTACCTTCACAATGTGTGACTTTGAGTAGTATCAAAGAAGACTGATGTGGATCTTATATTCTCTTCTGAACTTCTTTGTCTCTATTATTTTTAGCCTAGATCTTGAACTTTTTGGGCCTTCCATCCCCCATTCCCTTCTAATAACTAGACCACACTCCAAATCCTGATTTCCAGTGCCTAGAGAAGAACAGAACGTTGAGGGTGAGCACCTTGTTCCCTGGCCCACCACATGGTTGAGATTAAGCTCCATTCAACTCTGTGAGGTCATTCAGCCTTCTCATCCCAATGTGCCTCATTTTCTGGACAGTCAGAACCCTATCACTGGCTCTGGCTCTGTCACCTGAAGGAGAACTTACTCTTCAAGACAGGCCCTATTGTAAGGCCCTCTGAGTATTTCTGACCTGAGTGAGCTGCCAGGCCCCGGGGTACCTGGGTGAGATAAAACTTCTCTTTAGATTTTGCGGTGATTAGAAAACCAGTGCACAGTAATAACAACAATGTTAATATGAGCAACAAGAGTAGCAATAATAGCAGCTATTGGACGGTCCCTTGTCATTTATGAGCCAAGGAGAAGAGACTAGGTTTCTACAGAGCAGGGCCTCACTTCACTGCTATGAGTGCCATCCAGTCTGTGTCCAGTGTGGGTGCTGCACCGAGGCTGACTGGAAGAGCCACACGGATCTCTGCCACTCATCCTGCCAGAGTGAGCAACTAGAGCTTTGAGGCACAGCCAGAGAGTTGGCCTGGAACAAATGAGCCAGCCTTGGCCTAACCTGGCATTCCAGGGCCAGGAGAGACAGCAGAGCGGATTGTAACTCCTCCTCTGTTGAGGGCAAACCTTGAAGTCTATAAAAAACAAAGGCCTATCCAGACAAAACATTCCCCAGAACTGGCTGGACCTAGGGAGCCATAGCTCAAAACTCTAGAGCCCTTCCCAAAGACTCTTTTTGTGCAGCTTTGGCCTATCTCTGCCTGTGTCTTTCCCAAAAGATAAAAATAAAAGGGGGTGAGGCAGATAGCCCATATGTGAGAGAATGAGTCTAATACAGTTCACCAGATCTGAAAGCACCTGAAACTTTTGGAAGTGAGTAGTCAAAAAGTGTGCTTTAGTCCCCCACCCCTTGATAGTCTAGAGCTTATCCTGAGTCTCCCCTAGGATCTCAGCAGTTCTGGGTTCTGTTTCCATAGGCCAGAGAGAGGCACCAGAGTCTTCCTAAATGCTGACTTCAGCAGCTAAGAACCTCCCCACAACGTGCTGCACTATTTCACAGCATGTATCACAGTTTGCAATTATTTTGCATGTGATCATTTAATTCTTAAATTAATCAAACACCACAGAGTCAGGAACTGAATCTGATCTTGTATCCCCCAGGGTTTGCCATAGAGTAAGCTCTAAATATTTGTTGAATAAATGAACCTGTAAATGAATGAGTACCATGATTTATGAGAGGAGTCAAACTGTAGCATATATAAAGATGGCAGCCAGGATTGTGAATGTTCTTGAAAACTTATCATGCGAGAAAGGGTTGAAATCACAGATGCTGTAGAGACAGCAATGAGGAGATATAACAAAGAGCCTGGCCAGCTGTTTCTTGATGTCATGTAGAAGAAGCATTTAGAGGCCATGATTTAATTGTTCCAGAAGACAGAATGGGAACCAAGGAACAGAGATCCTAGGCAGATCGTAGCTCTAAAAAGATGATTACGCCCTGTGACTAGAACTACTCAGGAGTGGAACAGACTGCCTCCTGGGGAGGGTCTCTTCCATTAGACTGAATGGCCAAGTGCAGGAGTCCTGCTCCTGCAAGGTTCAGAGATTCCTGGAGGTGAGATGGCATCAGTGACTAGAGGGGAGAAAGAAAGGGGGGGAGAAAGAAAGTGGACTCCTGTTCGAGGTTGAGCAGAAGCCGCTTTATTGGGTGTTATCCAAGGGCTTTTATCCCCAAACTTTGCAAAGTCATCATCACAGGACACAAAAGGTAGCATGTGCCTTTCACATGAACAGGTCCAGGTGCACAAAGGACACCCCCCACTCTCAAGCAAATGTTTTTTCATACATGAGGAAGAACACCTACAAATTGTCTTTTTGTTTCTTATGCTTGCTTAATGTTCCCCAAACCAGTTTCTTATGTGCCCTTAATTGTATTACAACTACATCATCTTGAATTAACGTCACTCAATGTCTAAACCCTAAACCACCATAATGAATTATTAACTTCTACTATTCTGTACTAATGCAAACTAGTTTCTATTAAAATAATTGCTGCTATGGTTACACTCTTCTAGCACCAGCTGAACTAATTCAAACTTCACTGGCCCCCCTAAATCAAACTGAACTAACCACACTTCTATAATAAAATGGTTACTTAAATTTTCTTTAATCTATATAAACTATTTTCTAAAACCTATATCTATAAATTTCTAAAGTTACATCAAGAGAACCTGTGACCTGCACTAAGGCTCCTCAATGTGACTCAAAGCTCAAATTGTTTAAAAGCAAAAACTGCAAACCATGGAAAATGGGAACAATAGACTCCCAAGTTAGCTGTGTTCGTTCTGATTTCAGAGTCTTCTGTTAGAGCCAGCAGGAGTCTTTCCTGGTTGCAGTGCCAAGTGGAAAAAGAGGGAGGGAATGGGGTCAACAGCTCCCGAACACATCCTAGTGGTCTCAGAGTCAACGGCCCTTCCTGATCCCTAACGCTCAGTGGGCCTCCATGGCTGGCTCCCAACAGCCAAGCAGAAATAGATGCCACCTTGGGAAAAGGGACCTGTACTTTATGAAAGGTTCAGCCAGTAAAATAACCACTGAAATTACCTGGAAGACTCCAAGTTCATTTCTCCCATGCCCCAAGAGAACAAAAGAACAAGTTTTTGTGTGGTATGAGTCCTGTGAGACCCTGAGCAAAACTATGAAAGAGAGAAAATCAGAATTTGCCTCCCATGCTTACCTTTGCAGAAATCTTATTCTCTCTACTTACAAAATTTTTAACTCCAGCATTCTTGTCTTGGATGCAAGCAAACTAAAAAGAGAACTCACTTTAAGAGTGTTGATGCCTTAATATGTCACCTTATATTTTGAAAACGGGTGCCTCAAGAAAGCAATGGATAATGTAATAGTTGGGCTCTCAGCACAACAGCATTTAAATGGGAAAGTCTTAGATGCCGTTCAATCAAACAACCAACAAGGGCGCAGAACCTATCCTGTGTTCAGCTTGGTACTTAGACAGCGGCATGGGCACTGAATTAAGAGGTGGAAATTCTGGCTTCCAAGTACTAGCTCTGCCTTATACTGACTACATGGTCTTGATTGGCTTCTCTGAACTTCATCTGTAAAAGTCACAATATGTACCACATGGGGTCAAATGAGCCACTAAGTATTAGCATGCTTTGTAAAATGTAAAGTGCTATAGATGTAGTATTATTGTGACTGTTATCACTAGACATAGGTGGGAATACCACATGGTATTAGATAAAGTTTCTGTCTTCAGATAGCTTGCCATCTAGTCATATCCCATGGCAGACCTAAACTGAGCTTCTCTTCTTTATTGCTAAAACCTATATGAAAAAAAAAAAACATGAAAAAAAAAAAATAGAAAGAGGCAGGGGCAGACACAAAGAGGGAAACACAGGCAGCTCTGGCTCAGAGAGAAAACTGAGCCAAGCCCTAACTATGCCTGATCCCTGACCAGAGCCTCATCT
This sequence comes from Carlito syrichta, assembly GCF_000164805.1. NCBI lineage: Eukaryota > Metazoa > Chordata > Mammalia > Primates > Tarsiidae > Carlito > Carlito syrichta. Next base: position 107,023 of record NW_007252285.1, on the reverse strand, counting down.
TCCCTCCAGGCATTGGGAGTCTTCCCTCTTGTTCTCTTGACTCCAGAATTCATCATCCCAAGTAGCCCAAGGGGCTTTGAACTAACTGCCCTTCACAACCACTTCAGGCACAAAGGACATCCTCAACCTCCACCCTTCCCATTCCTACTTCAGAAGGTGATGGTTCCCATAAATGAAAAACCAGCTTGACCAATTCAACCAGGTAAACCTTTAAGTTTTTTTGATTGCAAATAAAGGGTTTCATTATTAGGTGGCATAGAACTGACTCAGAGCTAACTAAAACTGATTCCCTCAATGACCTGACAACCTCGCTCTCCACTGATATGACAGTACAAAAAGAAGTCACCTAAACTGCAGGACTAAGAATTTTGCTGAGATTCAAGAATGCATTTCCTGATAAGAAGTGAACTATAAAGAATATGGGACCTTTTGATCATTGTCATCTCTATGCTTGCTTGTTTGTTGTTCTGGTATAGATTAAATCAAACTTTTTTGTAAAGAGCTAGATAATAAATATTTTATGTATTTGTGAACCAAGGATATTGCATAGGTATTATACAACAAGAGATTAAAATGTCCATAATTTTTTATTGGCAAAATCCAAAATATAATAATAATTAAATACAAATTTTTGTAATATAGATATACCAAAGAGAAAAATTGAATTCTTTCTGGAGGATAACATTTCATTTAATTTGGGGTTCAAAGTTTTCCCCATTATCAAAATATATTGCAAATGTTCATCTGCTAATGCTGATGTGAGATGATATTTTATATATTCTATTTATTAAAATGTCTTTTCACACAGATGGGTATTGCCAAATACTGATATCCACAAACATCTGATTTTAATTGAACATATTTATGACTTAGAAGGTACTTATAGAACTCTATTAGATTCATCTCTTGTTATTTGCCTTATAACATGCCATTACATTAAAGATTAATCACTTCCAATTGAAGGTTGAGGAAAGTTCTTCAATTGCACGGTTAAACAGATTTCGAAATATGGAAATCTCCTTTGTACTTGCATAGGTGTGCCAAAAAATGCTGCTGGAAGTGTAGTTTGAGTTCAGAGAATATATCAGCTATGAATTTGTGTGTGAATAAAGATTCCACTTCTTGTTTTTACTTTTGATGGCATGGGAAGTATATAAGACAATTCGATATTACTTGTGACTCAAACAATGTTAGTTGTCTTTTATTAGCCAAATAGGATGCAGATTGGAAGGGCAGATAAAGCCATAGATCTAAATAAATGCATTATTCATTTTAAACATGGTAGGGTTTCTCTCACTCTTCATTGAAATAGCTCTAGAACTAATTTTATTGTTAACTTTGCCACAGAATGTTTCACATTGCCATAGAATGTTTCACATTGAAGCACTGTTTTGTTTTGTAATTTTAGATTGAATTCATTAAGAAATACTACTAAGTCTGCCAGAAAAACTAATTTTCAAAGTCATGCAGTGTTCAAAAATAGTGAATGAGAGTGATTCTTCTCATTCAAAAAAAATTCTATCTCAGCCAACAGCTCAAAAATCACAATAAAACTGTGCAACTGCTAAGCCATCAAACTGCTGTGTGATAGAACAAGTGACAATATTCAGCTTCTATTTCTGACAAACACACCCACACAAACTGTTAATGATCATGAAGTCACAAGAAAAAATGAATCACTATTGACACTACTGGTTCAGTAACATATGAAAGATTCAACAATTATCTGCAAAGTACCTGCTGATAAATAACACAATGAACGATCACAGGCTTCAAACACTACATTTTCACAAGCTTTGAAAATGTTTCAAAAGCCTCTTTCTTCTTCACGTGTATTTCACCACCAGTTGTAACATTTCTTAGAAGACTCCACTTCAGAAAACTAGCATTTTCTCCACTTTGAAAATATCCCTCTGTAGAGGTGTTCCACATGAACTTTGTATGGAAGCTAAGTCATTAGTCACCTCAAACTCAGCATTAACTACTCCAAAAAACAACTGAGCAGTATCAGAAACATCTTTCAATTCACCAAGAACCAAGGAAAAACACTCAAAATTATTTGCCTTATTTTTTAATTGACTACTGACATTCCCAATGTCCTCCCTCGCTCTTGGCCCCAAAAATGGTAGTCTTAAGCAAGTTAATTTTCTCTGGACACACTTCTTCAGCTGCTGCAATTGAACACAATTTAATTAACTCACCATTGGGAAATGGCTTTCCTTACTTGGCATTGCAGAATGTTACTTTGGTTGCAGTCTCATTTTCATTTTTTTATAAGGATATTCTGCTATGATGAAATATTTTATTTTAAATTCTCTTGTTTTTCTGATAGTTACCTTCTGTGAGTTGTGAACATTGTGACAAGAGCTTAGCCTGATAACATCAATATATATTATTTGACATTATATTCTTTGGTCCAGGTGTAGCGTCATTGCATGATAAACATAACGCCTTACTATCTAATCCATAACAAATCAACAAATCCACATCCCACTGTGCCTTAAAGGTATGACATTTGAAGTCCCCCTCTCTCTTCTTTTTTTGTTTTGACATGATGTGCACTGGTAATAGAAAATAAAAGAAAATGTATGGTACAACAATAATGTGACACTCCAAACAGTGTCAAATTGTAACAGCAGGACTGCTCTTTGCAGCATACCTAGCAGCAGTGTAAAGCCATTGCCTCACGAAAGAGTCATAGAAAATATGTTGTGTATAGAATGGGCATGGCTGTGTTCCAATAAAACTTTGTTTATGGATGCTAAAATTTGAATTTCATATGATTTTTATGTGTCACGGAGTAGTATCCCTTTTTGTTTTTGTTTTTGTTTTTTTTTTTTTGAGTTGGAGTCTCACTCTGTCACCCAGA
>NW_007252285.1:60702-104039 GCF_000164805.1 Carlito syrichta | reverse complement strand
TTGGGCTCAGGCAATCCACTCACCTCAGCCTCCCAAGGCGCAGGATTACAGGCTGAGCCACCGAGCCCAGCAAATTAGACAATTTTAATATACTTTTTTTTTTAGTCAGAGTCTCACTGTGTCACCCTGGCAGGGGTGCAATGGCATGCTCACAGTCACCACAGCCTCAACCTGCTGGGCTTAGACAATCCTATTGCCTCAGCCTTCCAAGTAGCTGGTACTATAGGTGAGCACCACCATGTCTGTCTAATTTTTTGATTTATTGTAGAGACAAGGTCTTACCAAGTTGCCCAGGGTGGTCTCAAACCCCCGGGCTCAGGCAATCCTATTGTCTCTGCTTCCCAAAGCACTGGATTACAGGTGTGAGCCACCGTGCCCAGTCTTACATATCTTTTTTTAAAAGATTCAGGGGGGTACCAGTGCATGTTTGTTACATAGGCAAAATGTATACTGGTGAGGATTGGGTTTCAGGTGTCCCTGTTCCCCAATAGTGAACATTGTACCCATTAAGTAGCTTCTGAACCCTTGCCCCCACCCAACTCCCCCCCCTTTAGTGTTCCTAGTGTCTATTCTTTCCATCTTTATACCCATTTAGTTCCCACATGTAAGTGAGAATTTGTAGTGTTCGGTTTTCTGTTTCTGAGTTAGTTCACTTACAATGATGATCTCTAGTTCCATCCATGTTGCTGCAAAGGACACAATTTCATTCTTTTTTTTAAATAACACACACTTTTCATGTTGTTTAAGGTCTCTTGAATATTATCAGCACCCAGTAAATATCCATATCCTTAAAGAATGAGTGAATAAATGATACATGGTGTGTCTATCTCTACACTTACTTAACAAGAGCATCGTATGTTTGCAACTGTTAAATTCAGGAATTCTAGGATCTGATCGACGGGACACAAATCTTGCCACACTGTTTACTACCTCTATGACCTTATACAAATTATTTGATATCTTTTAGCCTTAATTTCCTTGTCTGTAAAAATGAAAGCAATAATATTATCTATCCCATAAGCTTATTGTAAGCATCAAATAATATAACATATTTAAGGCACTTAGCACAGTCTGAAGAACTCAATATGTATTAAGTAAAATTGCTTTTTTTAGAGAAAGGAAGATCAATGGGAGCCTGGGGAATAGGAGTGTAGAGGAGGTGGATCTTAAAAGAACATGTGTAGAGAAGAGGAGAAAGGAGAGTGCAGGCAGGGGAAACTGGACACAAGTTTGGACACTTTGTCAGGGACTATTTGGGAGCCTTCAGGTTTTCTGATGATACTTCAAGGCCAATGTTGAAAGGATGAGGAATAAGGGCAGAGTTGGTTTCATGTTAGCCTTGCAGATAACCAAAAGCACAGTTTGGAAAGCAGTTAGGATCCCTCTGAGGCACCTTGCCCCAGGCACAGCAATGGAGAGCCAGAGCCAGGAGACCACCTAAGGGCCTCTCAGAGGGATGTGTTTCATCATTATCATCACCATCAGCAGTGGTAGCCCATGTTTGTTGAGCATCTATGAGCAAGGTATTGTGAGAAGGAACAATGAGATAAAAGACATTTTATTAATTCAAAGAGATTATAATTTACTCTAGATAGTAAAACAGCACATATCATACCTCCACCAATAACTTTCTGCTAATAGGAAGCATAGGTCTCAGGGGCTAGGGATTCTGATCCACCACTGCTTAGTGATGTGTCATTGCATACACTATAGGCCTATTTCTACATTATAAACAAGTCAAACTTGATATTATAGCTCTCAAACTGTTTTACTGCAGAATCCTTTCCTCAAGGAAAAGCTTAAGATGTTTTAAAGATAAAAGCAATGAGCTGAATAGGTATAAGCAGCAGAGTCCTGCCCACCAGGTCCCCTCACCTCAGCCCCTCAGCTGGAAAACTACTGGGTTAGAGCTAGGCAGTGCTGGTTTGTTCCAACCTGAGGATTCTCTATGGGAGTAGATGTTGCTTTGAACCAAAGAAATGCTATAAAGGGTAAGATGTGTCCTCCCCAAGCTCAGTTTGGAGAGAGATCAAAGAAGGACTGAAAGGAGTGTTTGGTGGGAAGTGGGAAGGGTGTGGACATTGAAGGGTGGATCGATTTAAAGAGAGTGAGAGGAGAATAGAACACATTTCAGAGGACTTGCCACCTGAGTGGAGGTGTGGAAATGGGCCCAGAGTTCAGTAAAGAGCCCGTTTTAACTAAAGCAGAGAAATTCTGAAGGGAAGGTACAGTCAGAAATAGGAGACATCAGATTTTGAAGACCAGAAAGAGACAGATGTCCTTTTGCCAAGGCCCCTGATGCCCACCCATATCAGTGAGGTATGTGACACAGAGAACAAGAAGGCTTTTGGGGAGTCTACACCATGTCCCCCCATAGCTGTGGCAGACCATTAGCGAACTTCCCGGACACCTGTCACATCCCTTAGAAGTTCATCAGGTGTCACATACCCAAGCTCTGTTGTCATACATTTCCCATAAGAAAGAAAGGTGGGGTCCAAGCGACAGGCACTTAACACCCAAGACAGCTGTGCCCAGATTTCCCAAACAGTAGCCTGTGTGGGCCCAAGGAGAAATAGAACTATTGCCACAGGGAAATCTGTGAGGCTTAGCAATGCATTGTGTCAGGCAGATCTCCTAATTTAGGCAGAGCTAAAAAGCTTTTTAACTACCATCGTGTCCTTAATACTAAAATGCCATTAATCCCATGTAACACTTCTTCATTCTTGTGAGTATTTGGGTGGCAACAGCTATTATCATCATTAAACTGGTAAAGCAAAGGCCAGGGAAGACTCAATCCTGATGCCTGAAACAACAAGAAATGTGAGATGGGAAGAACTCAAAATTTAGGGAGATATTCAACAAAGAAAGGAGTGGACAAAAGACAAGAACAGAGAACTGAAAACAAAGAAAAGACAAATTCCAAATCAGTTTTCCATCTCAACAGGGAAGCCCTCCCTGATGCCCCTCTAGATAGAACAGTGCCCTGCTCTGAGCAGTCGCAACACCCTGGAAATGTCCTAATTAATGCTTCATCCTTTGCAATATTGGGTAACAATTTGCCTGTTTCCTTTTTCAAACTAAAGGCCCACAGAGTCATGGATCCTGTCTGTCTTGTTCATAGTGTGTCTACTGAATAAGCAAACTAGATAGCCTGGGACAAGGAAGGAAGCAAGACTCAGAAGCACACAGTTAAACATAAATAACCCAGCTACCAAAAAACGAGTTCTCTGGTTAGGGACACATGGAAAATCTCCCTTCTTTCAGGCCATTATCAAATATCACCTTCTCAGAACAGCCTTCCTGGCTACCCACCCAATTATAAATTACGATCTGTATCTGTCCCCCATTCCACCATCCCAACACTTCCTATCCCCTCCCTTGTTTATTTCTCACCATGGCACTTGGCGCTGACATACTACCTATGTTACTTATTTGTTTATTATGTCTCCTCACCCTAAAATGTAAAAGCTGAATGAGAGCAGGACTTCACTGGTGTAATCTCCGTTTCTAGAACAGAGCCTGATACATAGTAGATTGTCAATATGAATTTGTTAAATGAATAAGTCTCTTTCCAACCCAAGGTCTATGGTAGTCCCTGAAACTTTTCTTTTTTTTTTTTTTTTTTTTTTTTGAGTAGAAGTCTCACTCTGTCACCCAGGCTGGAGTGCAGTGGCGTACTCACTGCCACCGCAGCCTCAATCTGCTGAGCTCAGGCGATCCTTCCACCTCAGCCTTCCAAGTTGCTGGAACCACAAATGTGCGCCACCACGTCCGGCTAATTTTTTTATTTATTGTGGAGACGAAGTCTCACCATGTTGCCCAGGCTGATCTCGAACCTGTAAGCTCAGGCAATCCTCTGGTCTCAACCACCCAAAGTGCTGGGTTTACAGGAATGAGCCTCTGTGCCCCTCTCCAAACTTTTCAAATGTAAACACTTACCCCGGGGTTTCTTCCCTGTGTCTCTCACTACTGAAGTCCCATGAGAAATGTCAAGATCGCAAGTCTGTTGAAATAAGCCTAGAACAAAAATACTGGCATGACATTATGAACAATTGTTCTCCCTCTGTCTCTTCCCAACCCTCCATCCCTCCTGTTTGCTCTCAATGGCCCCTATTCTTTGCCCTCTCATTTCTCTCTCTCTCATTATACTAGTTCATATAAACACCTAAAATCGCCAATATACACCTAAAATGGCCTTCAACAGCCTACTTCCTCATGCCACAAAGGTAGGCTCCAGTTCAAGAGAGGAGGGAACATAGAATGAGCACCTCACAGGAATTGGCAACACAGTGTTAGAAGACACCACCAGGAGACTTGCAAACAGATGTTCACACTGGAAGCACGTTCTCAGGAAGCAGTGCATTAATTCCTGAGCCCCCTTTCAATGGTCATTGAGGGCAGCTCAGACCCCATTGTTTCAAATGGGTAATTTGGGTCAGTTTTTAGCAATGATAATAACTATAATAACTACTACGTATTAAGTGAACACGTGTCAAGCATCATGCTAAGACTTCAACATACCAAAAAAATACTGAAAGCTGCTAACCTGTCTTGGGTGATGACTATTTATTTGCCAGCAGAGTTCTAAGCACTTTGTTGTCCTAACAACTCCATGATGTGATAGACATAAGAGACCCAGCAGAGGGCAACATCTTGTATGTTCACAATCTAAAGATGGCTATCTACTGAGTTATAGGAAGAGAAAAGGTGGATATCAAGTCTGTTGAGATAAGTCAAGAACAAAAATACTGTTCTGACATTATGAACAAGACTTCACGCATCATGAGAAGACTAAAGTAGAGAGATACCAACACAAGACCAAGACTCTATAACAAAATCAAGCAAAAGCTGATGTTTCAAAGGAAGGACTCCACGTGAAGCTGAAACTGCTGAGCTGGTGTCTGCGGCTGGGCCACCCATGAAGTGAGGCATGGCCTGGTGACAGGTGAAAATGTAAGACTGTAACACCTGAGTGACTGAACTGCATCTGAATCAGCGAACGCAGATTGCAGGGTAGGAAAACATCTACTTCAGTGCACTGCGCCTGCAGCACTTATATCAGTCCTTCCTCCTCAGTATCAGAATGAGTCCTTCAAGTTTAATGATAGCTTGCAGAACCAGGAATGGAAACCACTTCTTCTGACTCCAGATTCAACTTCTCTTCTCTACAGTGCAGTTAATGTACTTCATACTCAAAGTATTTCTCACTAAATGCATTAGTTTGCATTTGCCTACAATTGAAATTCATTTCACTTTCCTGCCAACTCAGGACTAAAAAGAGATGATGGTCACACAAAATCATCCCTGAACAAAGATGAAAACAATCTTCCCTTGCTTCCCTTTGTCTTCCCCTTACCCCATTCATGATTCTTTCATTGAGGAAATTGACTGCCTCCTCTTATGTAGGGTTCATTGCTCTCCAAAAAGCATTTGACAAGAGGCCTTATCCTTGATACTAGACAGCCATGGGAATGTATTATGAAAGGGCAGGTTATGGCAAAGGTAAGAGTGTAGCTTAAAACAAATTCTGTAAAATGTTCTACACTCCACAGTCACCGTCCTCAAGATTCAAATTAATGGCACAGGTAGTATTAACCTCACAAAGTTCCTCCACTGTTTTTCAAGTAGTTCAAGGAGCATCTCACCACTGTGAGTGGCAAATGTATTATATCATAATAGTAATTAATCTCTGCTCATAAAGTACTTGAGCTCCTGACACATTCTATAAATGGAGGCCTAAATAAACTCAGAAGTGTGCTCACAAAGGTCAGTACCTCTGGTGCCCAGTGAGTTCTCAGAAAGGTGATAACGGTCAGGCCACCTTGAAAGGGAAGGAGGGCATACCCTGACTGAGCACTCCCTGACTGAGCACTCACAGGTACTAAGCTAGACGTTCACGTACTTGAGCTTATTTAATTTCTACAAGAATCCTGAGCAGAACTGGGATTCCCATGTAGATCTGCCTGACCTTTGGACCCACAGAGTTTCAGGACAGGTACGCAGAACATAGAGTTTCAGGACAGGTACGCATGTCATATTCTTGCGTTAGAAAGTTTGGATTCTAATTATAGTTACTATTGACTTCTTGTATGACTCTGTGTAACCTTATAAAAATCACATTCTCTCTCCTGAGATTTAATTTTTCCCTTTCAAGGGTAGGAAAGCTCTGGGTGCTTGAAACTGTCCTATGGAGCCTGAGAGGTTTAATGTGCAGGGGCTTTGGTCCTTCCAGATGACAGGAAACCTCCTTCACCAGCCTACTTCCTCATGCCACAAAGGCAGGCTCCACAATGTGCTACTGAGGAGACTCCTGCCTCTCCTGAATACAGCAGGAGCAGACTAGTAAACTGCGCAGATTAATGGAGATGAGATGCTGAGATAGGCAGCCAGGCTCTTACTGACTTTGACCTGCCTGGAATATGTCACAACAAAATCCTGCCTGGGCCTCTCCCTTGGCTGCCACTTGTTCTCCCTTTTCCTTCCCTAAGCCCTGAACTGAGGCCATCCTCCCCTTCCCTCTGCTCCTGGAACAGGAAGGTGCTGCCGATTCTGATGATGCAAGAAGCTAATGATTTCTTACTTGCAGGATGACTAGGGCCACGTGGAGCATTTGTGACCACATTAAAGAGACTGAGGATTAAAGGAGGATGAGTAGGCAGAACTCCCATGGCAAAGTGGTGTGGTAATTAAGCCAAGTCATGGACTGAGGCACACAGAGGGTGTGAGGCCACTGGGGGTAGGAGCAGCAGAAGTCTGGGGTAGTCCCACTCTAGGGGAAGAATTGATGATGGTGAAGTTTTGCTTTTATTCCACCTCTGGCCCCCAACTTTATCATAATCCCTTCCCAGAAGATCCATTTGACTATTAACAGGTCTATCTTCCTTACCAAACATTTGTCAAGAAGATAAAAGAAAAATGTATGAATGAACCAACCAATTAATGAAGGAAGCTGTCACTTGACCTCCAATGCCTCTGTCACTCCTTCTTATTTCTTGATTATACTGAGAGTTTGTTAGGTGGACATGACAAGTGTATTATTCAAGCATCAACTGCCATCATTTATGGGACCAGGCAATAAACTGCAGAGGATTGGGAGCAGCACCTCTCTCTAGCACCAGACAATCTCCACCAATGCCCCTAAGCCATTCCCTATTATCCTTTAATACTCTTGTTATGTTTTGCTGGCAAACGCCTCAAAATGATTACTTTCTTAATTCAAACCTTCAAAGTAGCTCCCTGCAATTACCTGATTTTCTCTTCTGGCTCTCTCAGGACCCTATATCTGGCATCCTATTGGGCCTCACAGCTAAGGGGATGAGACACAGGCATGAGCTTCTTGGGGACAGTGGGTAATTTGCTCCTCTAGGGAGCTTCCAGTTCTCAACCCAAGAGCTCTCTGGTGCACCAGAGTGAGGGACCAGGAAAGGTTACAGGGGAAATCAGGACGAGATAGGACTGTTCTTGAAAGGGGAACTGAGCACTGGCTTCCACATACCATATTCCCCAAACTCCCCAAATTCACCTCTTATTCTGACGAACCCAGAATAAGACCCAGAGAGTGGAAGGGTGGCAGTGGGATAACTGAATACCAAATGAATTGCCAATAATCCCTAAAATACAATGGGAACTTCACAATTACAAAGCTATTTATCGCTCTTCCCCACCCCCACTACTTCCTCCACTCCCACTTTACTTCAGGACATATTCATTCCTTTTGGTCAACAAACCTTTGTCAGGTGCCTATGACTGTGGGTTCTCTGGTATCTTCTGAGGTGTGAAGTTGCACAAGACTCCTGGGAGGTACAAAGCCACAGTGGTAACTCCACAGCCCTCATCTCTGCCCATCTGCGTCTCAGCCAGGCAAGTTTAGCCTGTTGGCATTCTCAAGTTAAAGCCTTTAAACCAACCACCCGTCTCCAGAAAGTTTCTTAAAAACAGCTCAAAACAGTTTGGCAGCTCTTCAAAAAGTTAAGTTACTCTGTGACCCAGCAGCTTAACTCCTAGCTGCATGCCCAAGAGGACTGAAAACGTACATCCACATACAAACTTTTCCATGAATGTTCACAGCAGCATTATTCAAATAAGCAAAATATTCTAACAACTCAATGTGCTCATCAATGGATGAATGGATAAGAAAAATATGGCACACTGTCTATCCTTATAATGGAATATTATTTCAGACATAAAAAGGAATGAAGTACTGAAATCTGCTACAACGTACATAAACTTTGAAAACATTATGCGAAGTGAAATAAGTTAGTCAAAAAATGCCACATAAGCTGGGTTCGGTGGCTCAGCCTGTAATCCCACGCCTTTGGGGAGAGGCTGAGGTGAGTGGATTGCCTGAGCCCGCGGATTCGAGACCTACCTGGGCAACTTGGTGAGACCTCATCTCTACAATAAATCAAAAAATCAGCCGGGCGTGGTAGCGCACACCTGTAGTTCCGGCTACTTGGAAGGCTGAGGTGGAAGGATCGCTGGAACCCAGCAGGTCGAGGCTGTGGTGGCCGGGAGCAGCCACTGCACTCCAGTCTGGGCGACAGAGTGAGACTCCAACTCAAAAAAAAAAATGCCACATATTTTATGCCTATTTGTATGAAATATCCAATTTAGGCAAATCTATAGAGATGGAAAATAGATGCATGGCTGCCAGGGGCTGAAAGAAGGCAGTAGGGGGTTGACTGTTCATGAGCACAAGATTTCTTTTGCAGAGACAAAAAAAATGTTTAAATTAGATTTTGATGATAGTTTCACAATACTAAATAACTCAGAATTGCATACTTTAAATGGGTGAGTTGTGTGCTATGTGAACTACATCTCAAAAAACCTTCTTAATAGAAAGAAAAAATAACTCAGAAACCTGACTTGAATGATACACATTCTGCCACAGTCGGCCTCTGTGAAGACATCTGTTTTGGTCTGAGGTATTATTAACCGTGTCTAGGAATTACCTAAAATCCCATGGGCTGTATTCAGTGATGATTTCTGACACCATCTAGCTCATTTCATTATGGGAAGATCCAACCCGGCACATTGAGGAAAGGAGTGATGGTGAAGTCTTGTATACAAAAACAAAAACCTATAGTAGAAGAGGCTGGGTTGCCAGCTGGATATGGGGAGCCCAGCTCCAGACTAGAAACTGTGCACTTGATCCACAGGAACCCTCGACCTTCCTTTGGCTCAGAACACATTTCCTGACAAAGTTAAAATATTGCTGATACCAGTGCTACCTTCAAAACCACTAACTCCCACAGATGTCATTAAAAGGGAAATGACCTATAATTAACAGGAAGGTAATTCCTCTGCAAGAAAAGATTTTAAAATGAAAACTTATTTGTGCAGATGATAATAAATGACCTTTCAATATCAAGAAATCTCAAAGGGTTTATGTCTATTAATTAGCCCCACTCCTCTCCAGGGGAAGGTACTCATTTGCCCCATCTGCAGTTTATCCACCTGCTTAATGCCAAAAGGCTAAGCAGGAGCAAAGTGCCTACCACAGCATTACACAGGGGACTAGTGGCCTTCCCTCACCTCAATGAATAAACACTCAATATCTCAAAAGAAGGAAAAAGGTAGTCTAAAATTTCCATGGTAATTATCCTTAATGATTTGGCCAAAAATGACAAGGAGACTCCCTGAAAACTCTATTAACTCAAAATAGTACCTCTCACACCCACTGGGCACATTCTGCATCCCAGGGAAATGGACAGCAGAGACTTGCAATAGGGTCAAGAACTCAAGGGAATGGACAACAAGTGTAACTTCTTAAAGAAGTCTCATGCCAAACCAGTCCTTAGAGCTGGTATAAATAGAGCATTGTAAAGATACAAGCTCCTTTTGTGTTGGGATCATTTAGGTTCTGGAGAAGCATAGGAAAATAATAAATATTTGACTAATTAAGTGTCAGGAGATTCTATATCACAGTTGGATTCCTTCATAGCATGTCATAAGGAAGTTACTTTGGTCTTACTCATTGCAGTCTATGTGGAAAGAAATTTCTCTCATTGGATAGGGGCAATCAAGAGTTCTGTTCTAAAAGAGGAAGTATGACATACAGGTTACAAACAAGGACTTTGAAATCAGGAAGACATGGGTTCAAAGCTCTGCTCAACCAGTTGCAAGCTGTGTGACCTTCAGCAAATTAGTTACCCTTCTCCAAGCTTCAGTGTCCTTATTTGAAAACTGAGGACAATGTTTCCTGTCTCATGGGATTGTTGTGGGAATTAAACAAGATTGCATATATAAAATGCTTAGCATAAAGTCTAACACACAATAAGATCTCAATAAATTGTAGCTTACAAACATCTTGCCTTTGAGACCAAAGGTCACACTCCAACATAACTTCATTAAAAGCAGCAAAACACATTGGGGGAAAAAATGAACAAAAATAGTGTAGGACTTCAGGCAAATTAACTAATGTGTGAAGTAACAGAACACCCCATTTTCCATAGAGAGAGACTCAGAAGCACATTCTGAGGGTTTTATCACATTTAAATGCTAAATATCACATTAAATAAGTAAATGAAATATTTATTGAATATTTAAATTTAAAATAAAGTAACAGAGTAAAGTTAAAATATTACCTCTAAAGCCATTGCTAATCTTAAGATTGGAATCATAGAATTTAGAATTTTAATGCCAAAAGAAAGCTCCAAGTCTCTCCTCTTACAGATAAAGAAACTCAGGACCAGAGGATTAAGTGATTTTCCCCAAATTACTTAGCACATTCCATGATTTCTTTAAGTATATATTATTTCTTAACCCTGAAGCCTCCTCTCATTTCCTTTAATAAATCTCTCATCCTATCTATGACCGTAATATTTGTGAAGAAATTTGAACCAGAAAAGGATCCTGCATATTCCAGTGAAACGGAATTTTCAATCTCAATGAAACTGAAAGTTCTTTAAGGAGAAGAACCTTTATCTTAGTGCCTATAAAAGGACCCTCTGTATGCTCACAGTCTAAAATAACTGATGGGCTGATCAACTGATGGTTAACTAAGAGGTTAATCAACATAGTTCTCTGCCCATCCTATAGTTACCTATTGCCAAATGAATGCATACATAGTAGATCCTAACTGTTAAGAACATAATCTTTCCCTCCACCACAGCATCAGTCAAAGAGAACTGCCCATCAAACCAAAAGGAACAGTTGCTAGGGAACCCTGGAACATGCCAACACAAAGGGACCCCAGCACTGCTGTTCCCTATCATGATAGCTGTTGACTGACTCTACCCCCTACCCATCTTACCCACACTCCCTTTACTTGTCTCTGGGATCAACCAAACCTTCTCTAGATCTTTGATGCTAATAGGTGAAGACATATAATTGAAGAGCACTAAGCAGAGATACAAAAGCAAAAAGATAATCTTAGTGTGACCTGGCTCTCAGGATTTATAAACAGACTTAAAGTCCTGACCAGTGCTGGGAGACACCAAACAGTCAAAGATGCAAGTTAAAGTGAGGATAGCAAGACAATAAAAGGCAGAGACCCTGTAAAATGCCAAGTGGGACGCTGAATCTTATACCCCATCAATCCCCCTTTAGAAGTTACAGTTCTTGGCTGGGTGCAGTGTAATTCCAGCTTTAATCTCAGCATCTTGGGAGGCCGAGGTGAGAGGATTGCCTGAAACCGGGGGTTCAAGACCAGCTTGGACAACATGGCGAGACCTCGTCTCTATAATAAATCACACACACACACAAAAAAAAAAAACTAGCCAGGCATGGTGGCATGCGTTTGTAGTTCCAGCTATTTGGAAGGCTTAGGCGGAAGGATTGCCTAAGCCCAGCAGGTCAAGGCTGCTGTGGCTGTAAGCGTGTTACTGCACTCCAGCCTGTGTGACAAGAGTGAGACTCCAACTAAAAAAAAAACCAAAAATAAAAATAAAGAAGTTACAGTTCTTCAATACTCCATAGTTCTAGTTATCTAGACTTGAAGCTTTGGAGTCTTTTCTGACATCTCCACCTTCCGTGACCCTCATCTAATCCGTCCCCAAACCCCATCCCTTCATCCCTTCTATTATCCATCTACTTTCCTATGGTATTAAACTACTGTATCCAGGTTAAAGCCCTTATCACTTCTCACCTGGGCCATATCATAAACTCCTAACTGGTCTTCCTGTTTTTTTCAATCCATCCCACACACCACAGTCTAGGATAACCAACTTGTCCCAGGTTTTTGAGAACTATCTCAATTTTATCACCAAAAGTCTCATGTCCTTAGTCCCAGACAAATTGAGATGGCCGGTCACCTACCACAGTCAAGTTAAAAATTTTCCCCCAAACAATAAATTGATCATGTCATTTTCCTGACCAAAATCCTGCTTCCCATTTCTCATTAAAATAAACCCTAAAGTAGGTCCTAAATTTGCCTCAGGGAACATATCAGAAAGCATATATGGCCGGGGTGAGAAAGCAAGTTTGCCAGGGCTGGCTTTAGTTATACCCTGTGAAACCCTTGGCAAGCCACTCATCTAGCTGAATTTTACTTTTCTCATCTATAGAATTAAGAGGCTGAGAGTGGATTTCCCTTTCAGTTCCAAAATTTCCTAGTCTACTCTTCTAAATATCCTCTGCTCCAGCCACTTATCAGCTCACTCTAATCCAAACACAACATATAAATGTTTGCCTTAGTATCTTTGAGGTTTCTCCCCACTCAGAAATTCTCTGCTTTCTTCTCTGCCCACCTGAATCCTTTGAGGAACAACACAAATCTCACTTTCTGAGGGATGCCCAGGCTCGGTTATGAAGACTTCATCCACATGCGCCTGTTTTCTAATACTCAGCACTTAGCATGCCCTACCTTGGTGTTCAAAATCTTTTTTTATGTGAAGCCTCTTTATTCCAATGAACTAAAATCTTTCTGCCCCTTTGTGACTCTCTTGCAGTATCGTGAGTACATAGTAAACAATAGCAAGTTTATTATAATAGGAAATACTAATAACTGATTAGTTGATGGATGCACAGGAAAAAGTCCAACCAGGGATCTAAAAGTGAGGCAAAAGTAGAAATACAGGTGAATCTAGAATGTTTTGCACCTAACACAAATTCTCTAATGTTTGCATCATCTAGTAATTAACTTATCCCAAAAAATTTGCTAAGAATCTCCCATGGTCAAGACACTGTGTCTTGGGTGTGGAGATGAAAACAAACAGAGGCCCAGGTCTCTGACAGCATTTCTGTCTCACAGATATCATGAACTTCCACACTGTACCTCAACTCTGACTTTTTAGTGAAACTTGAGACTCTAATGGTGGCAATCCCATCATCGGCACTCCCCATCCCCCAAATTGACCATGTAGTACTTCTGTCACTAACCTATGGAACTGTTAAGTGAGAAAAAAAAAAGCAAATCGAAATATATCAATAGATTAATACATAAATATTATTTATACAAACAAGAGATTTGCCTAGGACAAATCTCTTTCAGGAATTATATTCTGGCCAAATAAATAGACTCTAGTTACAACTTTGACAGATTTTTGTAACATGACTATATAGTTATTCTTCTTCAGTATGAGTTGACTATTACCCTCTGTTACTATTGGCAAGTGACACATATTAAGGATGAACTCAACAATATGTCTGTCTTTGGGATCCTCCCCCCACAACATGTATGCATACACACACACACACACAGACACACACACAAACACACACACACACACACACAGACACACACACACACTTCCCTAATTAAATCGGGCAGGGACTTGAACAGTGTAACCTACTTTAACAACAAACAGGTTCATGAGCAAATGGGGGAAGTAAATAAACCAAACGGTTTGCAGAGGGAGAGGTCAAGTTGGGCTGAGCTGGGTTAGGCCCAGAGTGATTCAGGCTCTGCCACAGATTGGGTGTCTCCTGGGATGGCCTGGTAGAATAATTAAAACCCCTATAAATAGGATGGGTTTTCAGGTCTCCAGTGTCCTCTCTGGCTTCTGAATTGTCTGCTTATTCCTCTTCAAGCAGGTAAGACATGCATGAGGGAGCAATGGTAGTATCTGCGAGACTCTTGAGCGTAGCTACAATGTGCTAGTTTGGGGAGAACTGAGACTATTCCCTGTGGGTGATAGCCTGGGGTATCTTTCTGCTTCCTTTTCCTGGCTCTGTCTGAGAATATGATGATAGCTGGGGTGGCCTACTTCTGTACCTGTAAAACACAAGTGCCTTTGCTTCAGTGTGTTGTAGACATCCCAAAACTGAGGGCTAGGACTGTTAGCTAATAGCTTAGTCTCCCACAGTGGGTATTTACTTTTTGTGCAAATTAGACAAGACCTAAGAATTTAGGGCTTATCAGGGCCAAGACTCTGGACCATGGGGCCCAGCAATAGTCCAGTCTCGTTGCAATAAATTGCCACAAAGGATTTAGCTTGTCCCATATAATCCATTACCTGCCATTTATTCTTATAGACAGTACTGTATAGTTTTGGAAGTCCAGCGTGCTCTGCAGTTAGGTTTCGATCTGGAGGCCTCTAAACCCAGTGATTGGAGTTTTCATAGCACAAGAAAAAGTATTATTCAGATCCTGACCAGGGTGATGGCTTACACCTGTAATCCCAGCACTTTAGAAGGCCAGGGCAAGAGAATTACTTGAGCCCAGGAGTTCAAGACCAGCCTGGGCAACATATTGAGACCTCATCTCTACAAACAATAAAAAAATTAGCTGGGCATGGTGGCATCCTCCTATTGTCCCAGATACTCAGGAGGCTGAGGAGGAAGGATCACTTGAGCCCAGGAGGTTGGGGTTACAGTACGCTGTGATCACACCACTGCCCTCCAACCTAGGCAACAGAGTGAGACTCAAAAAACAACAAAAAGACCCAGATCCCAAAAGATCTAAGCCTCTCAGCACAGCCAGGGTGAACCTAACTAATTATATATACCTCCTATCATCTGTTCCACGTATCCATTTGGCTGTGTATCCATTTGCTATTTTGATCTGTAGCAGTTTTTGCATTCATTGGTTTCATTTTATAAGCATGTCCCAAAATGACTACACAGGCAAGAAACACTTGCTGGAATTTAGCCTCCCAGAAAGATTCCTTAGACCATACAGGGTTGGGTGCTTGGTTTAATTTGGTCATGCTCCACTTTCAAGCATTCTTCCTTGTTTGAGAAAGTCTCATTAGAAGACTGAAACCTGTTCAGAGAGATCTACTTAGTATCCCCTTTAGTGTGCTAGTTGTTGGTGGAAAATTATGCCCTACTATGCTGGCTTCTGGTCCTGTTTCTATAGGCTTCCTGGCTTCCTTTCTTATTGTTCTAATATAAAAGTTTCAATTAAACAAGTCAAGCCTGGAGTAGAGGCTAGGGTATGTAAAACACCTACCATGCATTTTTGGCTTTTTAGGAAATTGCCTTGTTTCTAACAGGGTAACCACAGTTTGCATGCAATACTCACTGTATCACATGATATTTGAAGCCTGACTGAGAATCAAAGTAATGGAGGGGTATAGCTAAGATGGGGCTTCATTTCTTAAGCTTCTTTTCCAGACCAAGAGGAATCACTTTCCTTTTAAAAGTGCTACCCCCGTCTTCATCCTAAGCACAGATCAAATCTTGTTTCTTCTTTTAGGTTCACCTGCATCTGCCAAAATGTCTCAACTCCTGAACAGCGTACTCAATGTGATCAAGGTGTTTGACAAATATGCCAAAGAGGATGAGAACTGTGCCTCGCTATGCAAGGAGGAGTTGAGGCAGCTGCTCTTGACTGAGTTTGGAGACATCCTCCGGGTACGATATACAGACACATGGTCCCATGAAGTCAAGTATGAATGTCTCTGACACCTGCATACAGGGTTGGGTGCTTGGTTTAATTTGGTCATGCTCCACTTTCAAAAGAATTTCAAGTAACTCCTTAGTAGTTCTCTCCCAAGACACACACACACACACACACACACACACACGCACACACACACACACACACACACACTCCTCTTTTGTATCAGAGCTTGTATGGGAAGGAGTACAATTTTAAAGTAACAGGGGATGACTTATCAGAAAAGAAATGAGATTCATATCTTGATTTCTATATTTTAGTGCTGTTCATACATTGTCTCATGCATCCAGTCATTCATTTTATTAATGAATAAAGAGTCATTGAGCACCCACTCCATACCAGTACCATCCTAGGCACCAGGGATACAAACACGAATAAAATTGGCTTTCTCTCCTTCTGGGATCTCACCGTGTGTGAGAAAAAAGGAGGTATAAAACAATTAGAATATAACCTGTGGTAGGATGAGAGAGCTGTCTCAAATTACTCGAATTAATTATTAATGGAGTTGATTTCTTTTTTTTTTTTTTGAGTTGGAGTCTCACTCTGTCGCCCAGACTGGAGTGTAGTGGCCGCTCCCGGCCACCGCAGCCTCGACCTGCTGGGTTCCAGTGATCCTTCCACCTCAGCCTTCCAAGTAGCCAGAATTACAGGCATGCACTATCACGCCAGGCTGATTTTTTTATTTATCGTAGAGATGAGGTCTCTCCAAGTTGCCCAGGTCGGTCTCGAACCCGCGGGCTCAGGCAATCCACTCACCTCAGTCTCCCAAATCGTGGGATTACAGGCTGAGCCACCAAGCCCGGCTTGATTTCATTTTTAAGATTTTAATTCCTTGAAATTTCTCTCTCTCTCTCTCTCTCTCTCTCTCTCTCTCTCTCTCTCTCTCTGGTAGAGATGAGGTCTTACTATGTTGCCTAGGCTAGTCTCAAACTCCTGGGCTCAAGCAATCCTCTCACCTCAGTTTCTCAACGTGCTGGGATTGCAGGCGTGAGCCATCATGCCCAGAATCAGAAATGATTTTAAATGTCAGCTTTTATTAGCCTAGTAAGGGATGAGGTTCTGAGAACCAGCTGATCAAACTAGAACCAAGCCCAAGCCACTTCTGAACCAGGAAGGCCCATGCAGGACTAAATGGATTGGGGCGTGAACTTTGATACACATGTTAATATTCAAAGGACAGTAGCTGATTTTGTTCTGTTTTATCTGCTCACAGAGACCAAATGATCCAGAAACTGTGGAAAACATCCTAAACCTCTTAGATCGAGATAGAGATGGATATGTTGATTTTCACGAATACCTCTTGTTAGTGTTTCAGTTGGTCCAAGCCTGCCATCGTAAGCTAGATAGTAAGTCATGTGGAGACAGAACCTCCCAGCAAGAAAGGAGGCAGGAAAGAGAAAAAGACCACAAGTTTCCAGGAAATATAGGCAGACAACACAGGCAGAGGCATGAGGAAGAACAGCAGAACTCCCACCACAGTCAGTCTGACAGACACAATGATAGGGACTCCCACTATGATCAGTCTGAGAGACAGGGTCAGGACTCCTGCCATGGTCAATTAGAGAGACAGGGTCAAGACTCTCACTATGGTCAGCCTGAGAGACAAGATAGGGATTCTCACTATGGTCAGACTGAAAAACAAGACCAGGACTACCACTATGGTCAGTCTGAGAAACAAGATAGGGATTCCCACCATGATCAGTCTGAGAGACAAGACAAATATCACAGCTTTGATCAGTCAGAGAGACAAGATCAAGACTCCAGCTCTAGTAAAAGACTGAATCATAAATCTGGTAGTGGCCAGCCTAAAAGTCAAGGATATGTCTTTGCCTTAAATGAGTGTGAAAAACCAGCTCAGGGTTCTCATTGTGGTCAGCCTGAAAGACTTGGACAACAATCAAGATGTGGCCAATCTGGAAGACTTGGACAAGACTCTTGCTATAGTCAGACATCAGGCTCTTATTATGGACAGTCTGGGAGGCTGGGTCAGGAATCAGGCTGTAGTCAAAGAGATAGGCAAGAATTGGTTTCTCACTATGATCAGACAGACAGACAAGGCCACAGTTCCCACTATGGTAAGACAGATAGACAGGGCCATAATTCTCACTATGGTCAGACAAGCAGACAAGGTCTGAGCTCTCAGTATGGTCAGACAGATAGACAGGGTCAGAGTTCTCACTATGGTCAGACAGACAGACAAGGCCAGATTTCTCACCATGGTCAGGCAGACAGACAAGGCCTGGGTTCTCAGTATGGTCAGACAGACAGACAGGGCCAGAGATATCACTATGGTCAGACAAACAGACAAGGTCAGAGTTCTCATTATGATCAGACAGAAAGACAGGGTCAGAGTTCTTATTATGGTCAGACAGATAGACAGGGCCAGAATTCTTACTATGGTAAGACAGACAGACAGAGCCAGAGTTCTCACTATGGTCAGATAGACAGACAGGGCCTGTGTTCTCACTATGGTCAGACAGACAGGCAAGGCCAGAGTTCTCACTATGATCAGAAAGACAGACAGGGCCAGATTTCTCACTATGGTCTGACAGACAGACAAGGTCAGGGTTTTCACTGTGGTCAGACTGACAGACAGGGCCAGAATTATCACTATGGTCAGACATATGGACAAGACCAGAATTTCTACTATGGTCAGTCACAGACTGGAGAAACTGAAACACAAAGGCAAAATAAGTACTTCCAAGGGACCAAGGGAAGAAGAAGAAGAGATGAAAATGTTGAGCAGTCAGGAAGATCAGGAAGACTAAGTCAACAGACACCAGGAGAGGAAGTGTACCAAAGTCAGGGACAGGGTTTTCAAACTAGGGATGTGCAGCAGAACAGCCCCCAAGTATGGGAGCCTGAGAAGTATAGCCAACGCCATCAACATAAGCTCTTAGCACAAATCCAGCAAGAAAGACCACTCTGTAACAAAGAGAGAGACTGGCAATCATGCAATAGTGAGCAAGACCACAGACAGGCCCAGACAAGGCAGCACCATGATGAGGAGCAGAGTCACTGGGCGGAGGAATTGCAGGGTCATCAAAGCTGGAGTAGACAAAGTCATGAGGGTCAGGAGAGTCCATATGAGGCACAAGATAGGCAAACTCATGAAGAGGAGCAGAACCACCAGCGACGAGACAGGCAAACCCACACAGAGGAGCAGAACCACCAGAGACGAGACAGGCAAACCCATGAAGAGGAGCAGAACCATCAGAGACGAGACAGGCAAACCCACGAAGAGGAGCAGAACCACCAGCGACAAGACAGGCAAACCCACACAGAGGAGCAGAACCACCAGAGACGAGACAGGCAAACCCACAAAGAGGAGCAGAACCATCAGAGACGAGACAGGCAAACCCACGAAGAGGAGCAGAACCATCAGAGACAAGACAGGCAAACCCACGAAGATGAGCAGAGCCATCAGAGACAAGACAGGCAGCCCCATGAAAAGGATCAAAACCATCAACAACACAGGCAAAACTATGAGGAAAAAGAGAGGTATCAAGAATCCCAGGATCAACAGACCCAAGGGGCCCAGCAAGGCTATGCTAGTAGAGAAAAATTCCACATGAATGAAGATGACCAGAGCAGAAGCTCACAGGGAAGACAGAGTGAGTCAGCCTTCCATCCGACCCAGGGCAGTGGGAAGCCCCAAAGAAGAGAACAGGGTGGTCACCCTACCAAAGCAGCTCTTGCCCCCAACCCCCTTTATGACTATGTGCAAGAGCAGAAGTGGCATCAGTACTAGGCTATGTGAGAACCAGAGCTAAAACAATACAAAGCCAAATAAGAAACCTACATGTTAAGTTCATCTTTACTTCTGTTTAAGATGTTGAAAATGTATGTCTCCCCTCTCCCCTCTACTCTTTTACCTGCAAGGATGTTTTTGAGGACTAGTATTCACTTTAGGACTTTTCAGATCTTTAAGAAGCAAGTATATGGTTTTTTTGGTTAGGTGAAATCTAAGTGACAAATTGGGTGAAATTGGTCAATTTGGGGATTTAAATCATTTCCTGGTTTGCCCTCTTTATAGATGTGTTCTGGTTGAATAATTGAAAGAATAATTCTCCCTAAAGTTCAGAAACAGGAAAAAGATTCTAAAGATTTAAGTTGCAACCGAGGAGAGGAAACCTGGGCTTTGTTGAACTTTGTCTTCCTGATGGATAAAACATCAGGAATTGCAAGCCTCATAGTCTAGACTAGAATGAAGCTCAGTTCAAAGCTGCTAAGAGAGCCAGAGACACAGAATACATCTTTGATATGGACAACATCTCCCGTGCCAGGCTTTCACTCCTTACCAGGGAGACTATCCAGTGAGCACCTGTCACTAGAGCTAACTGGAGTCATTCTAATTTGATGCCTTTCTAGTTTCTGATCATATAAAATAGAAAGTATATATCATATGTTTACAGATTCCAACAGACCAAAAATATCAATCCATATCTCTCAACGTGTGAAAACCCTGCTCAAGAAAATCTATGTATAGACTATGGAATTGTATTAAACACCCAATAAATGATTGGTGAGCAATGACTTTAATGACTCTTTCCCTTCTTTGCTGTGGGACCATGCTATCTTCACTTGTGAGCCATTTTCTAGAAATAAGACCTCATGTCTTGACTTCTAAAGTCTCTTTGTTCCCTGAGTTCCTAGGCACTGAAAAAAATAAGAATCAATACAAAACAAATCACTGAGTCAAAATGGAATTTATCTGAATATAATTTTCAGCTCCCCTCCCCCCCCATGGAGTCACATTTGACCCTTACCACCCATTCGCCACCACATTCAAACGGTCATTAAGATTTTCCAACTCTACATTCTCCACAAATCCTGAATTTTTTAATCACATCTCCATCTACACTGCCTTAATATCCTTTCTCCTCAGTGGATCCCCAGTGACTTGAGAATAAAGTTCACACTCCTTAACATGGCACATAGGCCCTTCACTATCTGATTCAGATAACCTAAACAGCCTAGTCTCATGAGTGCCTTCTCCCAGGAGTATCCAATGCTAGAAAAACAAAGACTGAGTAGACATAATCTTTCATGAATTCATAATTTTTAATATATCATCCCATCAGCCTGTAATTCCTCCCTGCCACTTTCTGCCTGGCAAAAGTCTAGGCATCCTCTGGGTCCCAACTAAAATATCATCTCTTCTAAGAAGCCTTCCTGGACACTCCAAGGACTGCTTTCTCTAAATTCCCACTCATTTCTGTTACATCACTTGGCCCACACTACTGCAATTATAGAAAACACAGGTATAGACAAGAGAGACTGAATAAACCACCATTTAGTCAGGGCACAATGAATAAAACAGTAACCTTTTTAGGTATTTTAAACAATAAGGGATTTAATGCCTAGAATGATTAAGTGTCGATTTATTAGAAATTAGCGGCAACAACAACAAAAAGCAGAAGTGCCATGATGAGCCAACCGGACAGCAGAAAAGGGCATGAAGGGCAGGCGGGTGGGCATGCCTTTTCAACCTGGGTCCAGAAGGGTGATGTGGCTGGGGCAGCGCCGGCCTCACTATGTCTGCCATTTTCAACTTTCAGAGTCTGTTGACTATAATCTTGCCGCTTATACGTTCCTGTGCTTACATCCACTCCTCTGCACCGAGTCTCCTGGACAGAAATAAAACTGGATTGCTGGGTATATTTTGGAAGTGTGCCAGAATTGGTGTGTGGAAGATCCCCTTGTGTTCTGTGCAGTGATGGCCTTCGGCGTCCCCTTCATACAGTAGCTTGGGGAAACGCTAGAGTGTCATTGTCATCAGAGTTCAGTGTGAACAAGGATTTGTTGTGGAAGATAATGGAAAGCGTGGTGAACCCTTGATCTCTGAGCATTGAATAAGATACACTTCAGGTGCTGTTCTCTATTTCGAACCATTGTTCTGTATAAATAATTAAGATGTAACCATTTAATACTCAGAGTTTAATAGTCTGTGACAATCAGTCTCAGCACTGTCACTACAATATTACACTCTGCAAATGTCATTCTGTTGTGTCAGATACTGAATTTTAGGAAGGTATCTCCAAGGCACATAATAGAAAACAAAATTAGTAAATTACTCAATCTCCTTTCACTGTGATTTGGAAATGACAAATCTTTATAGAATGAGAAATTTTCTTGGACTAGCTTTTTTATTGAGTAAAAAATGGTTCAGTTTGTGTTGGTAAAGAAAGAAAAAGAAAGAAAGAGAGAGAGAGAGAGAGAGAGAGAGAGAGAGAAAGAAAGAAAGAAAGAAAGAAATAAATAAATAAATAAATAAATTAGCAAACAACCCCTGGAACTACTGAGTTCAATACATTACCAGAGCTGCAATCCAGGAATCAGAAACAGGATCCAAAAGCTGCTGGCACTGCTGCCAAAATTGCCTATCAACATTCGTGTCTCTAAGACTTTTTTTGCCAAAAGAAACAGCCGAAATCACAGCTCCAAATCACTCTTCTAAATATTATGCAAATGCACGTAGTTGGAAGTATATTAATTTAATTTACATCCAGAATTCCAGTTGCAAGGAGGTCTAAGAAATACAGACATATAAGAATGAATGCTAGGACCATTGGATTGTATTATTGACTATAATAATGCCTATCAACAGCTGCTCTCTTCAAGGAAATTAAAATACAGTAAGAAAAATATGTACAGAAAGCAACCATTATGCAAGGTACAATGTCATAAGTACAAGAAAATTGCTGTTTTAACACCAAGAAGGGAGAAGTGGCTATACCTGGAAAGACTGAGAAAGGTTCTCATAGAGGGGAAGCATCTAAGTTATGAACCTTGGGGAGAGGGGAATGAGAAGGACCATGATTTGTCCTGAGTCTCAAGATCAGTGGGATTTCCCACATTTTGGCTGCTGTTTAAATGACGTATCTGTTCAGGAATAAGCTGAGTCTTCTTAAAATATTCTCTATTACTTAGACTCTCCCCAACAAGCTAAATCAGAAGGCAGAGAATACAGAGGACAAAATCTGGAAGCTGCTCAGAACCCATGGAGGCACTCAGTGGGTCATCCACACTGCCAAAGCCTAGGAGACATTATTTTTTGTAATCATTCTCTCTCTCCAAATCAAACTCATCGGCAAGTCCTTTTTTTCTGTTTCAAAATATAGAACTGCTCAAATTCATCGTCCTTTTCATCTCTGTTCCTATCATTTCAGTCCAGGCCACCACCATTCCTAGAATACAGATTCCCAGTGGGGCTCCCTATCCCTTTAAAAAATGTAGACCACATCATGCCACTCCTTGCTTAAAACGCTCAGTAGTTTTCCTCCACAATGAGAATAAGATCCTACTTCTTTCTCAGGGCCTTCCCAAAGAAGGCATTTCTGCCTGACCTCATCTTTCACCATTCTCCTCTGCATCTTTGTTTTCCAGTCACTCTGGCTTTCCTTCCATTATTCTAGGACAAGCTGGTTCCCATGTGGTGATCTTTGAACCAACTATTTTATTTAAAACATTTTTCTCAATCTTTGCATGGCTGACTCTTATTTCATTGAGATCTCAGCTAAAAAGTCATCTTGTGAGAAAGGCTTTCTCAGATATTTAATCTAAAAGACTATCCCTCCAAATCACTATTACATTCTCCTCTTTTTTGTTATTATTATTATTATTTTAAGTTTTGTATTTAATTTTATTTTATTATAGAGATGTGGGGTACAAGTAAGGATTAACTACACAAGTAGGCTGCATGCAGATGAAGTTTGGGCCTCCAACTGACCCTCACTCTCCGTTATAGGACCACCTAGGTACGCTTTGGGTTGTTAAGTAACACCCCTTCCTCCCTCTGTCCCCTAGCAGTGCCCAGTGACTGCTGATCCCTCCCTCTTGCTAATGTGATTAATGTTCAGGTCTCACTTATGAGTGAGAACGTGTGGTATTCAGTTCTTTGTTTCTGTGATAGATTACTTAGTATGATGGTCTCCAACTTCATTCAATTTGCTGTGAAGTCCATGATTTTGTTCTTCTTGATGATTGTGTAATGCTCCATTGTATATGTACCACATTTCCTTTATCCAGTCTACCTTTGATGGTCAGTAGGGTTGGTTCCATGCTTTTGTTACTGTGAATCGTATGGCAATAAACATGTGTGTGCAGGTGTCTTTTTGGTATAGAAATTTACATTCTTCTGGTTATATTCCCAGAAGAGGGATTGCTGGATCACATGGAACATCAATTTCTAGTTCTTTTAGGAATCACCACACTGTTTTCCATAGAGGTTGAACTAGCTTGCACTCCCACCAATAGTGTTTCATTTTCTTCACACCCACACCAGCATCTGTTGTTTTTGACTTATTAATAATGGCCGTCCTTACTGGAGATAGGTGGTATCTCCTTGTAGTTTTGACGTGCATTTTTCTGATTATTAGTGAGGCTGAGCATTTTTTCAAGTGCCTGTTGGCCGCTTGTATATCTTCTTTTGAAAAGTGTCTATTCATGTCCTTTGTCCACTTTTTAATGGCTTTCCCCCCTTTCACGTTGTTTGAATTCCTTATAGACCCTGGATGTTAGACCTTTGTCAGATACATAACTTGCAAATATTTTTTCCCATTCTGTGGGGTGTCTCCCACTCTCTTGATGGTTCCTTTTGCTGTGCAAAAGCTTTTCAGTTTGATGAGGTCCCACTTGCCTATCTCAGTTTTTATGGCATTCACTTTTGGGGACTTTGTCAAGAATTCCTTGCTTACTCCAATGTGCATAAGGGTGTATCCTAGGTTTTCTTCTAGGATTCTTATAGTTTGAGGTTTTATGTTTAGGTCTTTAATTCACTAAGAATTGGTTTTTGTATATGGTGATAGGTAGGTATCCTGTTTCATTCTTCTGCATGTGGCCAGTCAGTTTTCCTAGCACCATTTGGTATATATGGTCTACTTTTCCCAGTGATTGTTATTGGTTGTTTTATCAAAGATGAGTTGGTTGAGAGATCAAGTTTTTGCTTCCAGAATTTCTGGCCTGTTCCGTTGCTCTTTGTGCGTATTCTTATAACAATACTGAGCTGTTTTGGTTACTGTAGCCTTGTAGTAAAGCTTAAAGTCTGGAAGTGTGATACCTCCCACTTTGTTCCTTTTGCTGAGGATTGTTTTGGCTATGTGTGTTCTTTTTTTGTTTCCATATGAATTTCTGTATGGCTGTTTCCAAATCTGAGAAAAATTACGTTGGTAATTTGATGGGTATCACATTGAATCTGTAGATTTCCTTGGGTAGGATGAACATCTTGACAATATTGATTCTTCTGACCTATGAACATGGAATGTTTTTCCATTTGTTTGTGTTATCCTTGATTTCTTTGAGCAGCATTTCGTAGTTTTTGTTGTAAAATTCTTTTATTTATCTGGTTAGGTGGATGCCAAGGTATTTCTTTTGTGTGTGTGTGACCATTGTGAATGAGATTGTGCATTTTATTTGGTTCTCTGCCTGCTTGTTGCTGGTGTATAGAAATGTAACTGTCTTTTGCACATTGATTTTGCACCCCAAAACTTTATCAAAGTCAGTTATCAGTGCAAGAAGGCTTTTGCCAGACTCCCTAGGGTTTTCAAGGTATAGAATCATATCGTCCACAAAGAGGGATAGCTTAACTTTCTTTTTGCCTATCTGGATACCCCTGATTTCTTTCTCTTGCCTGATTGCTCTGGCTAGGACTTCCAGCACTATGTTGAACAGGAGAAGTGAGAGTGGGCATACTTTTCTTGTTCCTGTCCTCAGAGGGAATGCTTCCAACTTCTGCCCATTGAGCAAAATGTTGGCTGTGGGTTTAGCATAGATGACTCTCACTGTTTTGAGGAATGTTTCTTCTATGCCTAGGTGTTCAAGAGTTTGTATCAAGAAGGGATGCTGGATTTTGTTGAGTGTTTTTTCTACATCTAATGATATAATCATGTGGCTCTTGGTTTTACATCTGTTGTGCTGGATTACGTTTACGGTCTTGTGCATGTTGAACCAGCCCTGCATCCTAGGAATGAAGCCCACCTGGTCATGATGGATGATTCTTGAGATGTGTTGGATCCAATTTGCTAAAATTTTGTTTAGAATTTTTGTGTCTATGTTCATCAAGGAGATTGGCCTGCATTTCTCTTTCCTTGTCGAGTCTTTGCCAGGTTTGGGTATCAGTATAATGTTGGTTCCATAACATGTGTTGGGAAGAATTCCATCTGTCTCAATTGCCTGGACACTTTCAATAAGACTGGTATTAGCTCCTCCTTGCATGTCTAGTAGAATTCAGCTGGGAAACCATCTGATCTGTAACTGTCAACTGGGGCAGGTTGTTCTGGGGGTTTCCATTGTTTGTGTTCTAGAAGCTGCCTTTTCAAGTGCTGTCTCTTTAGGACTCTGGGAGTTGCCTGTATTTTTTCGTTGATCTTCCCTCATTTGTGACAAGCCTCTCTTCACTCTATAAAATTTCTCTCTGATTTAAAGCTATTCAGTTACCTTCTGTTCTAGAGTCCTTTCTGTGAATCAATATTTGTCATTCAGTGAAAGAGCTAGGAGCATTCACATTGCCTCCTTGCTCCGCCTTGTGGCAGGTTTCTGTAATTGCAGGACTTCTCAATTACAGCTGAACTTGTGGGACCAGCTTTCAGTTCCCGCTATCACTCTGTGGGTAGGGAGCAGGACTGGGGGATGGAGGGGAACCTGGGAGGGGGAATGAATCTCCTGTCTGCTGACTGTGGGCCAGGTGAATTCCCACTGAGAGAGTCTTCGGGTTTCGTTTTGTGTCACATCCTCCCTGTTCAGGTCCGCACTCTGCTCTTGAAATAGAACGGGTTTTCTGCTGTGTGGAGGAGGGCGCAGTCTCCGCCCTGCAAGAATGTAGGGCTTGAGGGGGTTCTTCTCAATCTGGCTGGGGGAATGGCCACTTCTGGGTTCACTCTGCAGGCAGACCCTCCCTGCCCATGAGTCACCAGCCCCGGGAAAGCCAGGCTCACTGCAGCTACCCCAGTGCAGGCCTTTCTCCCATTCCACTTGGGCTGTGGTTGCTCAAAGTCCTGAGCCCGCCTAGAGCCCCTCCCATGTGAGATCAATGACCTATGCATGGCTAGAAGAGGATAAACCATCCCAAAGCCTCTTTGACTCACTAACCCACTTTCTTTGCAGGGCAGGTCTTATGTTCTTGTGCAAGCCTAGGGCATGGTGGAGGATGGGGTGCCCAGATTCCTGCATCCAGCCATTGCTTTCTGGTCTTTATATGCTCAAAGAGACGTTTGCTAGGTGCAAGTGCTTCACACATCCAAGAGTGCCTCCATTTTTCGGCAGCTGGATCCCTACTCTCAGCCTTGCTTGGTGAGAGCGGCACTGGTCTGCTGCCCCACGGTGGCCATCTTGGTTCCCTCTTCCTGTTATTGTTCTTAGCACTTTTCATATCTCATACCTTATTTTTACATTGCTCATTTATTATCTTTTTCCTACTACTGGAATGTAGGGCTCATAAGAGCAAGGACTTTTGTCTTGTTTACTACTATACCCTCTTGCCTTCAGAACAGTGGCTTATCATGATGCATGCCCAATAAATAAGTGTTGATTGAATGCTCATAGAATCCCTCAATCATCTGGCTTCAGTGTACATTTTCACCCTAGTGTCTCACAATGCCCCTAGTGAAGGGCGCAGAGAACAGTCAGAAGGGCGTCCCCAAGATGGCACTGCCACCCTAGACAACAAAGGCCCTAGGTTCCGGCTTCTTCACGCATGGTTCCCCTAGCGCATGTCCAATCATTCTCCATAATGTAGCTAGCTTTGTTGTACGTCCAATGGGCCTACAACACGGGTCTGCCCACCCTGCTCCCAGGCCGCTCCTCCAATAAAACCTAGCACTGCCCCTTCCGGCCGCTGTCAGGCTAATAAATACAGCCCTCTCCCTGCATAGCTCTCTCTCGCGCGCTCTCTCTCTCTTGCCCTATTTCCCCCCCCCCTCTCACTTTTCCTCGGTTACAGTCCCTTCTTGTAACTGCCCCTTTAATAAATCTCTTGGTTCTGGCTGGGTGTGGAGTCGTTACTGGCACCGAAGTCCTTTCACCTAGACTCCAATTTAATAGGATAACTTCCCAGCCTCCATATCTGTGCTTATACTAATTCTTCCACTTGAATGGTCTACTGATCTTTGCCTGCCAACATTCTACCCTTTCTTCTGACTGGCAGCACCTTCTGGACCTATCATCAGTATAGAGCTTATCACATTGTACAAGTTAATTTTAAACTTATCTGTTTTCCACCAAGCAGTGAGGTCCTAGAAGACAAAAACTGCATATTATTCACAGTTGTACTTTCATCACCAAGCACAGTAACTGGCCAACTATACAGAAAGAAATTGGAATTTAAAAGATTTATATTTAAGACCTAGCGCCACCAATTTTATGATCTTAGAAAAATTTTATCTTTTTAAATCTCAGTTTTCTCATCTGTAAAATGGGGCTAAAAATGCCAAAGTTAAAAATAAATTTAAAATAAATTGAATAAATGAAATGCAACTAACAGACACTGTCCATTGTATCATGACTCCTTTCCACCACACCTGGCACCACCATTATATGCCCATTATCCTATTCTACTGAAAATATTGCTTTCATTCACTCCACCTTCCCCCACCACCAGGGACCCAACTTTTCTCTCTCTCAGATTTTCTGTGCATTCCTTCATAAGCAAGTGCCACTTAAATAGCACTCCTGAGGGGTAGATAGGTTTCCTTCAGCACCACCAATACCCTCCATGAATTACAGGATCCCAGATTGTGACTATTCTCTTTTCTTATTCCTTAGACACTTCTCCCTCTTCTTCTTCTTTCTTGGGATCCAAACCCAACAATTCCTAAGCCTCAGTTCCTTGAAAAGTCATTTCAAAACATATCTTCTCTAATCCTCCCTCAGTGACAAGCTCTTCTTTAATGTTCTGACTGCTGATTTTCATATATTTAGGTTTCACCTTGAGCATTTTGGTTTTTATTTCGAGTCAGAGTCCACTCCGTCACCCAGGTTGGAGGACAAAGGCATGCTCATGGCCACTGCAACCTTAACCTGTTGGGTTCAGGAGATCCTTCTGCCTCAGTCTTCCAAGTAGCTGGAACCACAGGCGTGCTCTATCACACCCTGCTAATTTTTTTATTTATTGTAGAGGCAAGGTCTCAACAAGTTGCCCAGGTCTCAAACCCCTGGGCTCAGGCAGTCCTCTTGCTACTGCTTCTCAAAGTACTGAGATTACAAGTGTGAGCCACTATGCCCAGCAGCATTTTGTTTTCTGATATCAGCATATACAAGTATTTTTCTGTTTTTTCTATTGTGTATCTCATCTTTTATAACAAAGCTGTAAGGTCATTAAGAAGCTGGCATGTTCCCTATTCCTTTGTGAACCAAACAGAAAATGAATTTGCACCATTGTTGTTAGCTAACTTATTAGGAGACTTACAAAAGCAATTGGAGCCTAATTTGAATTGAACATTTATTGAGTACCCAAACACAATATCTTAAAAAGTTATTTGCATTCTTAAGAGGAAAAGGCACTAAAAGCAACTATTAAACAGACATCAACACCCCTCTCTCACACCACTCGCAAAAATTGACTTGAAATGGATTGAAGACTTAAATGTAACGCTGAAACCCAAAAGAAAAGTATCCTAGATGAAACATAAGGGGAAAGCTTTTTAACATTGGTCTGGACTATGATTTTTTGAAATGTCACCAGAAGCACAACAAAAGCAAAAATAAATAAGTGCAACTGCATAAAACTAAAACACTTATGCATATCTAAGGAAATAATCAACAAAATGAAAAGGCAATCTATAGAATGGAGGGAAATATTTGCAAATAATGTATCTTAGAAGGGGTTAACATGCAAAATATATAAGAAACTAAACAACTCAATAGCAAGAAAACAAATAGTCCAATTTAAAAATGGGCAAAGAACCTGAATATACATTTCTCCAAAATAGACGAATGAAGGAGCAACAGTTTATTCTTTTTCTCTCTCTCTCTTTTAATTTTTTATTTTAAAGATGTGGAGTACAATTCAGGGTTAGGTGTACAAATGTTCATTATGCAGTTACTCTTGTTGATAAGGTGTGCCCCCCCACCCCCCGCAGATTCCCACTACTGCCGATCCTGCCTCTCCCCAGGTTTATTCTTAAAATGCTCAATATCAGCTGGACTCCGTGGCTCAGCCTGTAACTCCCCGCCTTGGGAGGCTGAGGTGAGTGGATTGCCTAAGCCCACGGGTTCAAGACCCGCCTGGGCAACTTGACAAGACCTCAATTCTACAACAAATCAAAAATTAGCCGGGCGTGGTAGTGCACGTCTGTAGTTCCAGCTACTTGGAAGGCTGAGGCGGAAGGATCGTCGGAGCCCAGCAGGTCGAGGCTACAGTGGCCGCTCCAGTCGGGGCGACAGAGTGAGACTCCAACTCAAAAAAAAAAAAGCTCCATATCACTAAATATCAGGAAAATGCAAATCAAAACCACAATGAGATATTACCTCATACCTTTTAGGATGCAGTATACACACACACACACAGAGAGAGAGAGAGAGAGAGAGAGATAACAAGTGTTGGAGAAGACATGAACAAATGGAAATTCTTGTACATTGTGGGTAAGAATGTAAACTAGTACAGTCATTATGGAAAACAGTATGGAAGTTCTTAAAAAATTAAAAATAGAACTATCATATTTAGGAATTCCACCTCTGGCTATATATCTGAAGGAAATTAATCAGTATCTCAAAGATATATCTGCACTCTCATATTCATTGCTGCATTATTCACAATAGCTAAGACATGGAAACAACCTAAGTGTCAGATAATGGATGAATGGGTAAAGAAACTGTGTGTGTGTGTGTGTGTGTGTGTGTGTGTGTGTGTATTATTCAGCCTTTAAAAGAAAGATATCCTGCCATTTGCTACATGAATGAAACCTGAGGGCATTATGCTAAGTGTAAGTCAGACAGAGGAAGACAAATACTGTATGATCTTATAAGAGAATCTAAATAAGTCAAACTCATAGAAGCAGAGAATAGAAAGGTGGCTCCCAGGGACTGGAGGGTGTGAAAAATAGGGATGCAAACTTTCAGTTATAAGATGAATAAGTTCTGGAGATCTAATGTACAGCACAGTGACTGTAGTTAAAAATACTGTATTGTAAACTTGAAATTTTCTATGAGCGTAGTTCTTAAATATTCTCACCACAAAACAAAAAGGTAACTATGTGTTAATTAACTTGATAGTAGTCATCATTTTACAATACATACATACATTAAATCATCAGGTTCTACACCTTAAATTTATACAATTTTATCTGTCAATTACCTTCAAAAAAGCTGGAAACTTTAAATAAAATTTTAAAAGATTTTTTTAAGTAACAGTCATCTAAGAAAGAGAGAAAGAGCACTGGACTGGGAGTCAGGAAACTTAAATTCTAGCTCTGGCACTGTTAACACCACATCCAGCATTGGGTCAATTATGTCCCTAGTCTGTGCTCCAGTATTCTCATCATTAAAATGAGGAGTTGGGACAATAAAATCTATAATGTCTCCTTTAAGACTGTAATGTTATGATTTTATAACTAAATGTGTACATCAATCAGCTAACCTGATTAAGTATTGTAAATATTCCAGAGGCTGAAAAACTTTGAATGCTAACTAGAGGAAAATATCCCATGGGGTTCTAGTGCCACCTACCGGTCACTGGCTTCCCTATGCCCTTAAGAGATGTCTAGACAAATACGTTTGTCCCTGATCAAAGGAAACAAGTCACAGTATGAAACTGTCTGCTCAGTGAACAAGTAAGACTTTTGTCATATGGCCTAGTCATCAGTTTCTGCTAAAATAGTTCCTGCTATTGATGTGAAAAGGGACATACTGGTTGCTGCCTGATCAGATGTTCCCAGCAACTGTTTTTGTTTGTTTTTTGTCTTTTTTGAATCACTGTCCTAAGACCAATATGATAGGGCTTTGCTCTAGCCTTGCTTGCCACTGCATGAGACACAGTCATTTCATTAAGTACAATCCCATTTAATGAGTAGCTATTGAATATCATTTAAATGATAATATCTCTTCACCAGGTGACTGTAAGGATTTGTGGTGTTCGTGGCATAGTGCTTGGCATACTCTAGGCAATAGAGAACTGTAAGGACATAATTCATGCCCTAAAAGAGCTTGCAGTTAGTCAGGAGCAAAGGCAGGTGCTAAGCTATGCATATGACAATGATTTGACGCAACAATATCAGCCGATCACCTCATGCACACCCAAGGCTGTATCAGAAGGTGGTAAGGCCATAGGAAAGAATGCACAGTGGAGGCTCAAAGGAGGGGAAGATCACTTCAGGAGGAGCAAGAAAAATGTCTTCGTGGCAGAGGAGACATCTGTCTTGGTCTTTAATGAGTGATAAGGATTTTAAATAGGCAGATGGTTTCCTTCGATCAACGTTAGACTCGTCCTTAAAATCTTACTTCATATTTTATCTCCATAAAGCCATTCTCTACCCCTACCTTAGTCATTAATTTTTCCACTCTACCTCTCTACTCTCATTTTTCTCAACCCTCCATTGTGGTGTTCTAATTCATTCAGTTTATTTTAAAAGTTCATTATTTGCAAGAGTGTCTTTCACACTGAATCGCAAACTTCCTAAAGCCAAGGAAAACATTGATCTTATTCATTGTCAAGGTCCAGAAGTCCAATGCCTGCTAATAACAGCAGTATCTTACATAGTTATAACATGAGATCTACAGTTCGTAAGTCTCAGAGTCATGGATTCATTCAACACAATTGTTTGCAGATAGGAGGGAAAAAATAGTCATCACTAGCTTTCCCTGAGTACTGAGTATGCATCAGGCACAGTACTGAGCACCACACATCCTCATTCCATAAAGCACCACACATGCCTTATTCCATGTAGTCCTCTCATGAATCCCAGTAAGTTAGGTGCTTTTTATCATCTCCATTTTACTGCTGAGAAAGCGGAGGCATAGGGTTAAGTAGCTTACCCAAAGTAATATATCTCATCAGTGGGAAGAAAAGCATTCCAATTCATGTCGCTCTTCAGGAGTTCATGTTTTTTAATCACTTTAAAGTATCTCAAGCCAATGAAAAGAGCCTTCCTGATGGGTACTGTAATCTATGGAGCAGAATCTTATATATAAATGAATCAAGTCAAGTCTTTGCTAGAACAGCCCCACACAATGTACAAATGTAAATCAAACCATTCCCACCCTCAGAGTTCACAGCCTAGTGAGAGATGTAGTACACATAAAATCACTACATTTAATTTGAAGAATACCGTGCTAGGCCTACAAGGGCCAGGGAGAACAGGGAAAGAAAAAAATTACCTATGATTAGGGGATACTAGTGTGATTCTTGCTGGAAGAAGCATTTGGCCTGGAACTTTAAGGATGAGTAGGCTTTAGAGACGCAAATGTGTGTGAAGAGGTGGAATGAAACTCACCATGCTTAGCAGCAACAAGTATGAGAGAAATGACTAGGGCTTTTCACTGATTCTGATCATAATAGGAGAACAGCAAACACTTTAAGAAAAAATAAAGCAGGCTAAAGCAATCTTAGGTTAAATGAATAGAAGTAGTGTCCAGATAGGAAGGAAATAGAACTCTTGTCCCTGTCATAGCTTAGTCCAGACATTATGAGGGACATTGTAATCTGGAAGTTTTCCAGAGGAACATGATGAGGACTTCTCGCCTAGAAGAGATTTACAGAAGATTAGGGGTGTTTGCAAGCATCTGAAGGCTACCACATGGAATGAGGAACCACTCTATATTGCTTGAGAGGATAGGACTAGAGTTAACAGGTACAAGTTAAAAGAAAGGTGATTTTACCCAATTTGAGGAGAAATGTCCTTATATATATAACATTCCCAAAACAAAGCCCACTGTTTTAGGTGGTAATGATTGTTTCATCACTAGCTCTATTTAAGAAGAGGCTGCATGGCCACCAGTCAGGGTTACCACAGAGGAACTTTTGCAATGGATGGGATTTGAGTTAGATGATTTCTAGGTTAACTCTATGATTCTATGATTCAAAGGAGTCATCTAGTGCAACCTCCCACATAACCCAGACATCTCTCCCTTGGCATCTCTGTCAAATGGTCTCCCAGCCTCTGCCAGAACCTGGTTTTAAAACAATAACACCCTGGGGTATTCACTCATGTGCCTTACTCCCACTTATGGTACAGCCTGATGAGTTTGCGGTGAGTCAGGTGAGAAATAAAAAAAGAAGCCACACTTCACATTTAATCCCTCCGGGTGTCTGAGCAGAACACTGAAGGGTTTGTGAATCATGCCATGATTGCTCTCCTAGTAGAACCAATGTCTATGCACTACGACCCATATGCTCTCTCTGAAAAAAGCAAAAGGAGAGAATGGTAGCCATACACATTAGGATGTCCCTGCACAAGCAACTCATAATTCTAGATTCTACAAATTCAGTAAAGTTCTTTTGGGAAACACCTAGACTTCCAACCTTGCCAACCTCTTCAGAGAGTTATTTCCACATATTTACAAACCAAAATGGCCTAATTCTTCTCTCTTGTCTTTAAAATTCAAAGAATAGGTCCTCTATTTTTAGATAATTTCCTCCCTATAAAAATAGGAATTTCCAGAAGACCAGGAACCACATTCAGGAAATAAAAGAGAACTTGAAGCAAGATTCAGTAAACCACAAAAAGACCTCTCCTCTTTAGAATGTATTCCCTTCAAGAGAAAAAAAAAAACAGGATGATGAAAAGCCATCTGCCCGTGAGAATTAATAAAAGCTTTCACCACAATTTGATTAAATATAATCCCATAAAGAAACCAACAGGAAACTAGTGTAAGGAAAGGCATCAGATCCTTTGACACGACCTGCTGGGTCTCTAACAGCTCAAAATATCTTGGCCATTGATAACTAAACTTTATTCTTTATTCATTTACTTATTTATTCATTCTTTCAAGAAATAGAGTGCCTACTATGTTCCAAGAACCATCAAGGCACCAGGGATACACAATTTCTTAAAATAGACAAAAAGCATAGTCTTTACAGAGTTTACATCCTAATGAGACAGTAGGAAATAATTACCTAAAGTGCATCAGACAATGACAAGTGCTACAGGGGAAAAAAAAGCAATAAAAGAATATAAGGATTGTTGAGGGTCACAATTTAAATAAGTTGGCCAGGGTTGGTCTCCTGAGAAAGTAACATTGGAGCAAAGACCTGAAAAAGGTAAGGGAGAGAACCAAATGAATATTTGGAGAAAAGATATTCCAGGCAGAGGGGACAGCAGCTGCAAAGACCCTAAGGCAGTAGTATGCCAAGTGTGAACAGGGAATAGTAAAGAGGCAAGTGGATACAAAGTGAATTAGAGTGTGAGTCACAGGGGATGAGGCCAGAGAAATAACTCTGCAGACCTACTAATTGTGCAAGGTCTGGTAGGCTAGAGGGCTTGGATTTTCCTAAGAGCAAGGGCAAGAGTCATCAGATGGTTTTACCTCAATCCTTTTCCATTCTTTGCACACATCTAGGATTTTCCCTTCTGTATTTGGAGCCTACAAATCTGGACTAGATGATACTGACTCAAATCACATTTCATGCCTTTGAAGGCTGTCATCTGACTCTTGGTTTTGCCCAAAGATTCAGAAGTTCTGTCACTTGGGAGCAACATCCCCAGGAATGCTGCGTTTAGTTAACCAGCATGAGCCAGTGTGGGTACTTAAGAATCACAATAATCCACTAAGCTAAACAGGGTCAGAAAAAGTACAGAACATAGTCTTTGTCTTTGCAGATTTTATAATCCACTTAGAAACTCAAATACACACACAAGTTTTGGGACAATTGCTAAGCAACTAACTATAGTGTAAAAAATTTAGTAATACCACTGTATGCTATAGCAAAAGTACAGCATAATGTGTTGATATATGTATACATTATTAAACGATTACCACTCTCACACTAACACATATATTTGTCACCTCACATAGTAAGAACATTTAAGACCTACTCTCTTAGCAAATGTCAAGTATACACTTCAGTATATTTAACTGTGGTCACTGTGCTATACGTTAGATCCCCACAACTTATCCTGCATAACTGAAAGTTTGTACCCTTTGACGAATACCTCTCCATTTTCCATAGTTCATTGCTAGCATATTGAAACCAACTGACTCTTCAATGTTGCTTTGGAATCCTACAGCTTTACTGAATTCATTTATTATTTGTAACAGTTTTTTGGTGGAGACTTTTGGGTTTTACATGTATAACATCCTATCACCTGCAGAGACTATTTTACTTCTTTCTTTCTAATTTGAGCACCTTTTATTTCTTTTTTCTTGCCTAAGTGCTCTGGCTAGTACCTCCAATACTATGTTGGATAAAAGTGGTGAGAGTGGACACAGTTGTCTTGCTCCTGATCTAAGAGAAAAAGCTGTCAACTTTTCACCATTGAATATGACGTTAGCAGTGAGCTAATCTATGTAGCCCTTCTTATATTGAGGTACATTCCTTCTATATCTAATTTGTTAAGAGTTTTTATCATGAAAATATGTTGAGTTTTGTAAAATGCTTTTTCTGCATCTACTGAGATGACTGTGTAATTTTTTTCCTTCACTCTCTTACTGTGGCATACACATTGGTTGATTTGCATGTTAGACCATCCTTGTATCCCAGAGATAAATTTCACTTTATCATGGTGTATTATCCTTTTAACATGCTATTAAATTTGGTTTACTATAATTTTTTTTAGAATTTTTACATTTATATTCATCAGAAATATTCGCCTGTAATTTTCTTTTCTTGTATAGTCCTTATCTAGTTTTGTTTCAGTGTAAGACTAGTCTCATAAAGTAAGCTTAGAAGTGTGCCCCTCTTTCCCATTTTTTTAGAAGAGTATGAGAAGGACTAGCATTAATTCTTTTTTAAATGTTTGGTAGAATTCACTAGTGAAGCCATCAGGTCCTCAGCTTCACTTTTTCGGTAGAATTTTATTACTGATTCAACCTTCTTAATAGTCTTTGGTCTGTTCAGATTTTCTATTTCTTGTTAGGCTGTATGTTTTGAGAAATGAATCTATTTATTCTATATTATCCAATTTGTTGTCATGTAATGTTCATAGTAGTATATTATGATCTTATGTATTTCTATGGTATCTGCTTTAATGTCTCCTCTTTCATTTCAATTTTGATTTATCTGGGTCTTCTCTCTTTTTTCTTAGTTAGCCTACCTATAGGTTTGTCAATTTTATCTTTTTTAAAAAAAAATCAGCACTTAGTTTTTCTACTATTTTTCTAGATTCCATTTTATTTATTTTTGCTTTAATCTTTGTTTTTTGTTGTTTTGTGTTTTCTTTTTCTTTTTCTTTCTTTTCATTAATTTCAGGCTTGATTTGTTATTTTTTCCTAGTTCTTTGAGATGTAAGGTTTGTTATTTAAGATCTTTTTTTTTCTTAATGTAAAATTTATCACTGTAAATTTCCTTCTTATATTGACTTTTACTGTATCCATTATACTTTGGTATGTTGTGCTTCCATTTTTTTATATGTCCCAATATTTTTTTTATTTTCTTTTTTATTTCTTCTTTGACCCATTTATTGTTTAAGAGCATGTTGTTTAATTTTTGCATATTTGTGATTTTGCAATTTTCCTCCTGCTATTGATTTCTAGTTTTATATCTTTGTGACCTGAAAAGATACTTGATATGATATCAGTCTTTTTAAATTTGTTAAGATTTGTCTTGTGGACTAACATGGTCGCTCCCAGATAATGCTCCATGTGTGCTTAAGAAGAATGTGTATTCTGCTGTTGCTGGACAAATGTTCTATATGATGTCTGTTAGGTCCATTTTCTTATTGATTTTCTGCCTGGATGGTTTTTCCATTGTTGAAAGTGAAGTATTGAAGTTGCCTACTATTATTGTATTGTTGTCAATTTTTCCCTTCAGTTCTGTTAATATTTCTGTTAATGTCCTCTTTGTTAATTGACCCCTTTATCATTCTTTGTTTCTTGCGACAATTTTTGACTGAAAATTTGTTTTGTCTGAAGTAGATTTCTGTTCTCTTGTGGTTCCCATTTGCATGCAATACCTTTTTCCATCCCTTTGCTTTCAACCTATGTGTGCTCTTAAAACTAAAATGGGTTTCTTATAGGCAGCATACAGTTGAAACTTTTTAAAATCCATTCAACCAGTCCATGTACATTTAGAAT
Organism: Carlito syrichta; assembly: GCF_000164805.1. Classification (NCBI taxonomy): domain Eukaryota; kingdom Metazoa; phylum Chordata; class Mammalia; order Primates; family Tarsiidae; genus Carlito; species Carlito syrichta. Next base: position 66,094 of record NW_007252285.1, on the reverse strand, counting down.
AATTATTAATAAGTAAGAACTTACTCTTACCACTTGTTTGTTGTTTTCTGTTTGTTTTGTAGTTCTCTTATTTTTCAGTTTTCTTACTGTCTTTCTTTGTGATTTGATTATTTTTGTAGTGACATGCTTTAATTCATTTCTTTTTATCATTTGTGTGTCTACTCTAGGATATTTTTGTAATTACCAGGAGGCTTACATAAAACATCTTAGTCATAACAGTCTATTATAAGCTGATAGCAATTTAACTTGGATCATATACAAAAACTCTACACTTTAAGTTATTTCTCTAAACTTTATGTTATTGATGCTAAAATCAACATCTTTTTATGTTGTGTATCAATTAAAAAATTCTTATGGTTATAATTATTTTTTAATACTTTTATCTTTTAACTCTTATACTAGAGTTAAAAGTGATTGATGTACCACCATTACTATTAAAGTATTCTGAATTTCACTATATTCTTACCTTTACAGTAAGTTTTATACTTTCAGGTTTTTATGTTATTAGTTAGTGTCCATTAATTTCAATTTGAAGAACGTCTTTAAAAAAATTTTGTAAGGTAAATCTAGTGATGGTGAAATTCCTCAACTTTTGTTTGTCTGGAAAAATTTTTATATTTTCTTCATTTTGGAATAACAGTTTTGTCAGGTATAATATGCTTGACTAGCAGGGGTTTGGATTTTTTTCCCCTTAATGTTGATTATATCATCCCAAGTTCTGATGGTCAATAAAATTTCTGCTGAGAAATCCACTAATAGTCCTATGAAAGTTCCTATGTATGTGACAAATTGCTTATCTTACCACTTTCAATTTTTTTTTTCTAACTTCTGAGAATTTTATTATAAAGTATTTTAGTGAAAATCTCTTTACATTTAAGTTATTTGGAGTTGTTTAGGCTTTATGCCTAGAAGTTCGTTTCCCTATCCAGATTTGGGAAGTTATGTTGTTATCTCTCTAAATGAGCTTTCTTCTCCCATTCTGTTTTCTACTCCTTCTGGAATTCCCATAATGAATAAATTGATTCACTTGATGATGTCCCTTAAGTCTCTCAGGATTTTTTCACCGTTTCTAATTTTGTCTTTTATTCCTCTGACGGTGTAATTTCAACTAACCTATCTTCAAGTTTCCTGATTCTTTCATTTGCTTAATTGAATTTATTGGTAAAGTTATTTATTGATTTTTTTTCAGTTCAGTCATTGTGTTCTATAGCTCCATTATAGTTCTATAGCTTCCATTCTCCTTCCTTCATGTAAGGGTATCTCTTTCTGTACTGTGCTATATGGCCTTTGGGAAGTGAAGACATGGGTAATGTGAAACTGTCCTCCCTGTCCTCTTCAAAGTGTCTTTTCTTATTTCTGTGCTCTACCCAAGTGATGGAACTTCAAACCTGGATTTCTTAGCTCTTATGAAAGTATCTTCATGCATGGGTGTCTGTGAGGATACAAGTGCTAGAAACTCCTATTCTGCCATCTTGTTGCATCACTCTCCCACATGTACCTCTTTCGATATTCTCAAATCTCATATTTTTTTAAGTTGTTATTGCCATGAACATCTTACAAAGAAACTGATGAGCTTTAGTGACTTCCTCAAGATGTTACAGCTAATTAACATGTAAAAGAACCAAGACTTGAACACAGGACTCTTAGCACTGTCTCACAGTTGGGTGATTTTTTACATAAAACTAAATGTATAAGGGAGATCTAAAGAATCAGGTAAGATCAATCAGATATTTCTTGGAGGAGGAAATTTGAGCTAAATATTAATATTAATATGGAATGGATGTGGATTGGCATCCTCAAGAAGGACAGAAATCTTGGGCATCAGAAATAGTTTGAGCAGAGACACAGATGAGCATCTACCAAGCTTAACACAGGAAAAAGCAAACATGTTAGGTGCCTATAGGAAAGAGTTATGTTAAGCACTAACTGAAGATTATGTAGGAGAGCAATGCTCACCCTTTCTTCTTGATTTCTCACACTCTGATTATCCATAATGTGCCCTGCCATCCAAGTTCTCCCACTTCTCTACAAACTTCTTGGGCTTCTCCTTTATTTTGTCACCTTTAATAAGGTTTTTCCTGTTCCTCTCAACCAAATGCTTCTCAATCCTTGATGCCAAAAGTTCCCCCAGGTGTTTATAATGCATAGCTAAAGGTGAGAATCTTGCACTATACCCTTCCTCTGGTCAATTGCCTCCTCTCTTGAGGTTTTAATCACCACATTCCTCCTTATGGCTTCCAAATCTATTTCTTCAGCCCAGATTTCTCTCATGGGTTCTAGACCTAGATTTTCTACTACCTCCTGGACCTTTTACTCAAGTTTCTCACAAGCATCTCAAATTCAATATACTCAAAACTCCTCCTTCAACATCTTTCTCTCTGTAAATGGTACTACTACCTTCCTAACTGCTCAAGCCAAAACCCAGAGCTCCCAATTCCTTTCTTTTTCTCACCTTCTATATCTAATATGTCAGCAATCTCTATGGGTTTCAACTTTTTAAAGTCTTTTCAATCCAAATGATATTTAATCCAGATCAACTGAAAACACCTTAGTTCAGCCCTCCATTTCTGCCTTATTTACTACAATTGATTGCCAAATCACTTTACTGTACCTTGTCTTGCAATCCTCCAATTCATTCTCAATGCGACTGCCACAATGACCTTTCTAAAATGCAAACCTGATTATGTCATCATCTCCTGCCTAAAATCCTATAATGGTTCTCTATAGTCTGTGGAATTAAATCCCCATTATTTACCTTTGCCCACAAAGTCCTTCATGATATCCCCTGCTTAGTTCTCCCAACTTCACCTCTCATCCCCTTCTACCTTACACTCTATACCCAACTTGTCTAACAGGATTTGGCACAAGCACCACCTTCTCTAAGCTGTCTTCCTTGAGCCTAATGTATGAGTGAGGTACCCCTTCAGTGCCCCTAACAGCTTTTATTATTATCATCCTGGATTAAAATAATGGGTGGCATTGGATGACTCCCTGACCACACTGTAATCTCCTCAAAGATCAGGACCATGTATTACTCCTCTTCATATTTCTTGTTCTTTGCATATCACAAATGTTTAATTAAGGTTTGTTGCACAAATGAATAAATGAGTGATGGTTGGGGCAGGCCAGCTGTTGAAGAGAGTTGATCAACTGACTGACAATTGTGTATTTAGCAATAGGTGGTCACTGTAAGTTTCTTTATCAGAAGAATGGCATAAATAAAAATACTATTTGAGGAAGAATATTTTGATTAGATTATATAGAATTGTCACCACATGGACATTGGACAAACCAGTAAGCCTCATGAGCATCAGCATTTTCATCTAAAAGAATTAGAATATCACTATTTGTGGTGCCTATTTTTAAGGTGTTGCAGACATAAGATAAAATTTGTGAAAATTTTCTGAAGCCATAAATTACTATGCAAATGTATTCAAATTATTCAATTAGCAAGAAATGTGTCCATCAAAGAGTTTTTATTTTAGATTTGTGGGGTACAGGTGGAGATTTACTACATAAGCAGGATGCATGCAGATGAAGTTTGGGCTTCTAGCTGGTCCTCTCTCCCCCTAACAATGGACCAGGTACCCAGTGTATTGCCACATGCTCCCCTGTCTCCTCCCCAGTAGTATCCAGCATCTGGCTAACCCACTCTTGTGCTAGTGTGAACATGCAATATTCAGTTCTCAGTTTCTGTGATAATTCACTTCGTATGATGGTCTCCAACTGCATCCAAGTTGCTGCAAAGGTCATGATTTTGTTCATCTTTATGGCTGCATAGTATTCATTATATATAAAGGATGACACCCAAGCAGCCAACAAACACATGAAAAAAATGCTCAACCTCACTAATCATCAAAGAAATGCAAATCAAAACTATAATAAGGCCAGGCACAGTGGCTCAAGCCTCTAATCCCAGCACTTTGGGAGGCCAAGGTGAGAGGTCTGCCTGAACCCACGGGTTTGAGACCAGCCCAGGCAACATAATGAGACCTCGTCTCTACAATAAATCAAAAAAATTAGCCGGATGTGGTAGCACGTGCCTATAGTTCTGGTTACTTGGAGGGTTGAGGTGGAAGGATCGCCTGAGCCCAGCAGGTCGATGCTGGAGTGGCCATGAGTGTGCCATTGCACGCCAGGCTGGGTGATGGAGACTCCAACTCAAAAAAACAAAACAACAACAAGAAAAATCGCAATGAGATACCACTAATACCAGTAAGGATGGCTATCATTAATAAGTCAGAGAACAGCAGGTGCTAGAGGGGCTACAGAGAAGAGAGGATGCTTCTACACTGTTGGTAGGAATGTAAGCTAGTTCAACCTCTATGGAAAGCAGTGTGGTGATTTCTCAAAGAACTGAAAATTGAGATTCCATAAGAACAAAATGTTTTTAGTAAAACCCAAAGAAGCAAGGCATAGTGGAAAAGAGCATAAGCCAAAAGTCCCCTCCACCCTTCCCCAGTCATGTGACTTTCAACAAGTCATTGGCCTTCCTATACCTCAGTTTTCTCATCTGCAAAATACGAATACTACATTCATAGGTTTAAATGTTATTTTTGTGTCTTATATAGAGCATGACAAATGGAAGGCATTCAATAAATTATAGTTTCCCTTCCATCTTGAGCAACCACGCTTCACTTATCCCTATTAGATATTATCCCAAGCCTCTGACACAGAGACAGGAGTCCAAAGAGACTGGGGTAAGTAAAGAGTTGTGCTTACTGAAACCTGTATTAGTACTTAAATTGAGAGGTGGGAAATTCTTGGCAACTAAGTGAGAAACACAAGGAGATAATGGGGTAAATGATGCTTCAGATAAGTGAATTACATCAAAGATTAACAATGGATGAGAGAGGGCATCAAAACAGCTTTGGAACCTGATTTCTAAGCAGGCAGGTCCATGGAAGGAAGTGGACTGGAAGGCGTGGGATCTGAGAGTGAGGTCAGGAGGGAAGAATCTCTCACTCACATCCCTCGTCTCCCTTATGCTCATGAGTCAGCCTGTGACCTCAGGCCAGTCCTTCCAACCTCTGCTTCCATATCCTCCTCTGAAAATGAGCATTATAATAATAAAAGCACAGTGGAAAACCAAAATGGTTTGAGCTCCTGACAGCACAAAGCTGCTGAGATGTCAGATCCTGATAATCTGAAATAAAGAATATCCTAAGATGCCAATTGTGAATTTTCAAAAGGCCAATGGAAGAACAAATATCCAGCAACATCTTTGAATTTCAGCAAGTGAATGTTTCATAAGATTTAAAGAAGATACTTTGCCCTGAATCCTAACACATAGTAGGAAAAAGATTTAATGTAGAAATATAAAATAAGGGCCGGGTTCGGTGGCTCAGCCTGTAATCCCACGCCTTTGGGAGGCTGAGGTGAGTGGATTGCC
>NW_007252285.1:57246-60654 GCF_000164805.1 Carlito syrichta | reverse complement strand
GCCACTGCACTCCAGTCTGGGCGACAGAGTGAGACTCCGACTCAAAAAAAAAAAGAAAGATATATAAAATAATCAGACTGAATACCTCACAAACAGAAGCTAATTACTAACTGATGGATAAAAAAGAGAGACAACAAAACTCACAGCATTCACAGTGGTTTGAAAGAAGAGCAATATTTCCTAGGAAGTTTTGTGAAAGCAGAAAGACCTCAGGTGAGCTCACACACAAGAATCTCTTCCTGATCTCACCTGTCTTTTAAAAATCTGAATTTTGAGGTTAAAAGAAAGAAAAGAACATGGAGAAACTTTAAAATTCTCTTCTTGTCTTTTTTCCTATAAACTCAAAGTATTTTACATTAGTTCAATCTTCCATCAGTTTATGATCTCATTTGTCCTTAGCACACCCTACTCCCTGCCTCAGAGAGGAAGCAAGAGTCATTACTGTAATTTTATAGATAGACACCCGGGCCCAGAGAGCTTAAGTGACTCACGTAAGGTCACAGAGAATACCAATTTCTGAGCTGGAGCCACATCAGGGACCCCCGAGCTCTCAATCTACCGCATGACCAGCAAGAGTCTATTAAAAAATTAACAGTTCCCAAGAAAGACACATTCTTAACCCTGACATTATCTTGAACAACAACCACCAAAAAAAAAAAATCCAAGCACAAAAAATCCAAGCACAGAGTTCTGAGAGGAGGCTTGATAAGCATACCACACCATTCTTATTATGTTGAATTATTGGTACAAATGACTTGAAGACATTGTCCATAATACAGTACAACACATTTGATATGTATGCCTAAGGGCTGCATAGTAACTTATGCCCTAACACGTAACTATAGTCAAAACTTATTGATTACATTACAGTTCATTATAATAATAAAAGCACAGGGCCAAAAAGCTCATTTCTGAAGATGTCTGGTTTATTTTCTAGCTTGGGTACAAGTTCATACCTAGATGGTTTATGCAGCAAGGAAGACATTTCACCTATACTTCCTATGAAGATTCTGAAGGGAGCATTTTCCCCTGCTTCAGGACTCCAGGGAGAAAGACGAAGTCCAGTGAATAGCACAGAAACAAGGATGGTGGGTGCATACTGCCTGGAATATGCTCAGTAGCATCAGAAAATCAATCAATGAGGGATGGGAAGCAATCAGTAGTCCAAGTATTTCAGAAATGTTTTATACTGCAGTCCCCTTTTGGAAACTCGCAATGTACATTAAAGGTTTTGAAAAGTCCTGCTGCGTGATAATAAATAAATAAACCTGGTTCAATTTGCTTAACCCTAAGTTCACAAATTTAGTTAAAATTAGAGACTCAAGTACCTGAATACCTAGGGAAATCCTGTGAAACTAATATTTTAACTAGAAACCTACATAGAGTATAAAAGGATATCATAATGCTATCTCTGAGCAAAAGGGAGCTACCCTGAGCTTCTCATATGGCTTTCTAATCAGCGTGACCAGAGCCACCCACCACATGTACCCTTCTCTAAATGCCTAAAACTTGGAATCAGTAGTTCAGGACCAACTTCTTCTTCTGGAAAAGATGGTACATAAAAAAGGGAGAACTCAGAAAAGGAAGAGGAATGACAGAGCTCTGCTATTTTTGATTCATCAGATTCTTGACACCAAAGACAAAATTCATATTGGAAGACAAAACACAGATATCATGTCACAAATCCTACCATTTTCCAAACCCCAAGGTATCATTTCATTAGCTCTAAATCTCCATGGCTTCTACATCAACTGATTGATTTACCCAAAGGAATAGACCCCAACTGGTCAATCCAGCTCAGCTGCTGAGTGACCTCTGACAGACAGCTTAACCTCACAGTGGCCCTGTTTCCACACCTGGAAAGTGGAGGCGGCAGCCTTTCTGTCAGGCTGGCCTGGATGGGGAACAACTAATAAAAAGAGGATTGTAAAATCCTTTGCAATACATTCAGTGTCTTGTAAAAACTTAATGATTATAATCAAGCTGAAGCTAGAAGTCGGCAAGGTCCACACATAAGAGTCAGCAGTCATCGTGCTGGTATCTGATAACAGGACACTCTCTGACCTGGTGCCTCCATTAGCTGCACGAACTGGTCTTGCCCACATCTGAATTCCTCACACAAACGTGTCAGGAGAAAAACATTGCTGAAGTCAAATGGTCCTGATCTAATCATCGCCATGTTTCATTAGAGATAAGATCCTCTCAGCCCCCCAACAAAGATGGTAAACCTCTGTTCCCTATGGCTGAGTGAACCTTCTTATGAAACTGGCACCTGCCACAGAGGGATATCCCACTGTACGGTGTGGGTTTGTTCTAACCACATCAAAGGGGCCAAAAGCACTAGCTGAACTATGACGAAGGGCACTAGCTGAACTATGACGAAGGGGTCGTAAAGAGAACATCTTTTAACTGGTACTTTCCATATCAAAGTATTCTTAATCTCCACATAGGCAGCAAAGAATTAAAAGAGTACTATTGAATAATGGCAGAGTATGGGGGTTTTTTGTTGTTGTTGTTTTGAGTTGGAGTCTTACCCTGTCACCCAGGCTAGAGGGCAGTGGCACACTCCAGGGTATCACAGCCTCAACCTGCTGGGCTCAGGCAATCCTTCCACCTCAGCCTTCCAAGTAGCCGGAACTACAGGCACACACCACCACAGCACTGCACTCCAGGCTAATTTTTTAATTTATTGTAGAGCTGAAGTCTCACCAAGTTGCCCAGGTTGGTCTCGAACCCATTGGTTCAGGCAATCCTCTCACTTCGGCCTCCTAAAGTGCTGGAATTATAGACGTGAGCCACTGTGCCTGGCCAGAGTATGGGTTTTAGAGGCTGATAGGTCTGGATTCAAATTCCAGCTCTGCCACTTGCCAACTTCTTTGACTTTAGGTAAGTCACTTAGTATCTCAAAGTCTGTTTCCCCATCTACAAATTGGAATAATCATGCTTACTACACAATATTGATGTAAGAGCTAAATAAGGCCGGGCTCGGTGGCTCCGCCTGTAATCCCAGCACTTTGGGAGGCCAAGGCAAGTGGATTGCCTGAGATTGTGGGTTCGAGATCCTCCCGAGCAACTTGGCAACACCTCGTCTCTACAATAAATAAAAAATTAGCTGGGTGTGGTAGCGTGCGCCTGCAGTTCCAGCTCCTTGGAAGGCTCAGGCGGAAGGATCGCTGGAACCCAACAGGTTGAGGCTGTGGTGACTGGGAACATGCCACTGCACTACAGTCTGGGCGACAGAGTGAGACTCCAACTCAAAAAAAAGAACTAGATAAGAGGCTGGGCTCAGTGGCTCAGCCTGTAATCCCGCACTTTGGGAGGCCGAGGTGAGTTAATTGCCTGAGCCCGCAGGTTGGCGAGACCTCATCTCTACAATAAATCAAAAAAATTAGCCGGGCGTGGTAGCGC
>NW_007252285.1:46687-57226 GCF_000164805.1 Carlito syrichta | reverse complement strand
TTCATCACAGCCATGCACAGACTATGACTGATAAAAGTTATTTCATGATATATTTCAGTATTCACAGCCAAGACTTTAGATCTTTTTCCTGGACTTGACTTCTCTGACCATATTTCCTCTAGACCCTCCATTAGTCTATGAATTGTATTGCTTATATTTTGTAATATCATTTTCAGTTTTTTTATTTCTACAAATTTATGGGATACACGTGCAATTCTGTTACATGCATAGAATGCATAATGGCTAAGGACAATGTAGTACACATACACAATGGAACACTAGTCAACCATAAAAAAGAATGAAATGATGGATTTTTTATTATATTTTTAGCACTAATCCTAGGACTGTAAGTTGGAGTAAAAATGAGCACTCCAACTTTACTTTTATGTTTAATGCTTAAATATGTATAAATACAAATATTTAGTGCTCCTTAATGCTTTTTAAGTATATGGGGGGAGGGAGAAAAAAGAATTTAAAGAATTCCTGAGTCCAAAAAGTTTGAGAAAGTCTGATCTAGCAATTGAAAAGGAGATTTTTCTAGACGTATTGTTAAAATCTAGAAGACAAACTATTTTTCAGTGTCTCCTCTCCCAAGATTTTGATCAATATTTAAACCAGTAAGTAGCTGTCTCATTGCTTATCCTTTAAAGAATCAATAATACTTCTCAATTACATGGGATTAGATGGACAATATGGTGTTATTTTAGTACACACATAATTAAAAAAAATAAAAGCCGGGCTCAGTGGCTCAGCCTGTAATCCCATGCCTTTGGGAGGCTGAGGTGAGTGGATTGCCTGAGCCCACGGGTTTGAGACCCACCTGGGCAGCGAGACCTCATCGCTACAATAAATCAGAAAATCAGCTGGGCGTGGTAGCGCGCCTGTAATTCCGGCTACTGGGAAGGCTGAGGCGGAAAGGATCGCCGGAGCCCAGCAGGTCGAGGCTGCGGTGGCCGGGAGCAGCCACTGCACTCCAGTCTGGGCGACAGAGTGAGACTCCAACTCAAAAAAAAAAAAAAAAAATTTGACTCCCCACCGTCATGTGTTATAGGCCCAAACTCCCCCGACAAGTTGGAGATGCAGAACAGAAGTATCTCTGGTCATCTTCGAGTTTTCAGAACCCGGGTCAGTGCTCAGTAAATTTGATTAGTCTGGAATTTATCGTACAATGTTGAGGGCAGAGACTCAGGATGAAATAAGTCAGACACTCAGATTAGAAAGATGAGGCATCCTTCAAGAACTATTGTCTAAATATGGGCCAAACCAGTTTACTTGGCCTAAACTTGTGCCCCAGGCAGTTTCCTCACTGAGGCAAATTCTGCTTATTCAAGCCCTATTTGAATAATAATAGCAGAGGACGCTCAGACTGGCTCAAGTGATAGTCTTAGAATTGTTTTTAAAATACAGGTGTAAAACCAGCCCCATGGTGAAAATAATTTCTTTTCTCCAACCTGTTTTTAATCTCCAAAGGACAGCACTAACCAAGCCAGTGCAGGAAAGACTAGGATATTAATTTTAATGTCACTGCTCTTGACTTCCCCATTCTCACTCCCACCTCTTATGTCCTAACAATCCCACCACCATTCAGTACTCCTAGCAAGATTTTAAAAAAATAAAATTGAGCCAGGCTCAGTGGCTCAGCCTGTAATCCCGCTCCTTGGGAGGCTGAGGTGAGTGGATTGCCTGAGCCCACAGGTTCGAGACCTACCTGGGCAACTTGGTGAGATCTCATCTCTACAGTGAATCAAAAAAATTAGCCGGGTGTGGTAGCGCACGCTTGTAGTTCCAGCTACTTGGAAGGCTTAGGCGGAAGGATTGCCGGAGCCCAGCAGGTCGAGGCTGCGGTGGCCGGGAGCGGCCACTGCACTCCAGTCTGGGCGACAGGGAGAGACTCCAACTCAAAAAAAAAAAAAAACAACAAAAACAAAAACAGGCTGCAGTTTCTAATGTCAAACTGCTCAAACATTGACAAGTTTTTGTAAACCATGAGTATTCTATTTAACCTCTCTGTGACTCAGTTTCCTCCTCTGTAAAATGGAGATGGTAACTCCAGCTATCTCACTTGTCTGTTAAATATAAATGACTTAGTACATTGGGATAATGCTTAGCATATGTAGCACTCAATGAATGTTAAAAATTAGATTGGACCATTATTTCTTTCCGTTGACTGCAGTATAATGAGAGCTTAAACTTAAAACTGAAGTCAGCATTTTTCCCTGAGATTCATTCATGTGTTGCAAATGATAGAATTTTCTTTCTTTTTTTTAAGGTTGAATGGTGTCAATTGTGTGTGTGTGTGTGTGTGTGTGTGTGTGTGACATTTTCTTTCTCTATTGTCTGTTGTTGGACACCTAAGTTGATTGATTATTTTAGAAATAACAATGAAAGACTAAGAGTAAGTTTAATTTTTATATATGTATATCTTTCTTTCACACTAATTTTTTATTTATTAAATGGTAAGAATAAAACCTTTGGCCTTGTAATTGTCCTCTAATTCTTTATTTGAATAAGATTGGAATGGTAGAGAACAGAGTGGGAACAATATTTTAAAGAGAAGAGATAGTAATTATAAAGAGTTGGCAGTTTTGTTAGAATATGGATAAAAGAATTTGACCTTAACTTTAGGCTATCCATTAATTGAACTGCTTAGTCTAGCTCTATAACAAGGAGTAGAGACTGAAGTGGTTACCATATGTCATGTTCAATTATTTGGAATTGTTTTTAATTCTGAACATTCCATTTTAATCCAATTTACAGTCCTGGAATTAGTGTTTAAAACAGTAAAAATACAGACAAATAACTTTCTGCTTTTAAGTCAATTCCAGTTTACTGAGGATAGTAATTTGTGACATGAACCCGAAGAAGCTGTAATAATTGACATAGTCTAAAGTAGCAATCTGATTATATCACTCTCAATGGCAGTTTTCTCTTAAACTAATTCTATCCTGAACTTGGGGAATGATGTCAAAGTGTCTTACTATATACATTTTCCATGTATACAAACAAAAAAACACCAACCGACATTTTTTTTTTGAGTTGGAGTCTCACTCTGTCGCCCAGACTGGAGTGCAGTGGCCGCTCCCGGCCACTGCAGCCGCGACCTGCTGGGCCCCAGTGATCCTTCTGCCTCAGTCTTCCAAGTAGCCGGAATTACAGGCATGTGCTACCATGCCTAGCTGATTTTTTTTATTTTTTATTGTAGAGATGAGGTTTCACTGCCCAGGCGGGTCTCGAACCCGCGGGCTCAGGCAATCCACTCACCTCAGCCTACCAAAGGCGAGGGATGACAGGCTGAGCCACCCAGCCCGGCCCAACTGACATTTTACATATAAAAATCTGAATAGAGAATATGAATGGCTTTAAATGTTCAAAAATTTTACAACTATGATAGTTTTGAATTGGGCCCTAGCCCTCCCATACCTATCTGAATTCTTCCTTCAACTAGTTTTCATAGAGAAAAATACAAGACAAAGCACATGTTGCTATCTACTGGACAATTTCCTAGTCCAGAGAGAGTTTGGTGGTGCCTAGGGAGTCCTTTGCTTAAGTTCGGTAGGCAGAGTACCAGGGTGAAAGCCAGTCAAAACACCTATTTTTGCTACATTCCAGTTTGAGTCCTAATGAAAATCTTTGTTCTTACACAGTTTATGTAAGGAATTTTCAATTCACACATTACATGCAACAATGGAAACCAGATAAGGAACAGCTTTGGCCACGGTCCAGGCCTTTCTTATTGGTTAGACATTTTTCATCATGCTGCCTTCAGTTCAGCCAGCTGGGTAGAAGAAGAATTACGCTATAAAAGAATCATAGGAGACAAGCGCTGCTCTGCTATCCAGCACTGCCAGTGCTCGGAAGAGTAAGAGTAGCAGCTAACCCACATGTTGCTGAACTCTGACTCCAAAATATGGGGTAATTGAATGTTCTTAACTCAATTCATACACAGTATCATTTCTCCTTGAGAATAGACTAGGAGTGTGTGTGTGAAGGAGACGCTGGAGAAAGCTCTGAGCTTCCTTTTAGCCAAAGAACTTAATCTATTTATCTTAGTCTGTTCAGGCTGCTGTAAGAAAATATCATAGACTGGTTAACTTCTGCATAATAGGAACTTCTTATAGTTCTGGAAGCTGAGAAGTCTAAGATCAAGGCGCTGGCATATCCAGTGTCTGGTGAGGGCCCACTTTTTCATAGATGGATGGATGCTGGAAAAAGAAATCACGGACATGACCATTTCACCAATTCTGCTGAACTTTAATATAAGCAAATATTTGTCTTTTTCTTCCCTCACTAGAATGTAAGTTTCGTGATGACAAAGTTTTTATATGATATGTCCACTGCTGTGTCTCCGGACTTGAAACTGTGCCAGATTCGTTAAAAAAAGTCATTCAATAATATATGTTGAATAAATTAATTTCACAATATTACCAATTCCCAGAATCTTATATAAGATAATAATATTATCTTCAAAACCCATTTTATCCCTTTAGTAAGTTTGATTTATTAAAATTTCTGAGTGTCAAAAATGTGCCAGGTACATTGGGAATAAAAATATAAATAAACCAAGCCCCTTTCTCTAAGGAGCTCAAATTTTGATAGGAGATTACTGATAATGCTGATGTAATTATTTTATGAGATATACTAATGACTGACATAGTTTTCTGAAGACATGCTAATATTTAGGTTCACAAAATTCTTTCCAAATATTGATTATATTGTGGCCCCTGTGACAGAGTTATAATTAGCCAATCAAAAGGAGAAAGTGATTGCATTTTGGTAGCACATGGCCCACAGTTTCTGTCATTTGTTAATTTATAGCAATTTTGAAAGGTCTAACATCTCTTTAAAGGTTCTTCTTTTCTGTTAAGTATGAAATATTTGCACATTTACTTTTCTGGATGATAACTGTTATCATAGTGCTTGAATCTAAAACAAATTATTTAAAAATCCATAAAAATCAATACTTTATTTACTCTTTCTATAATAATCTTTTCTTGTGATTTTGGAAAACATGAGCAATGTGTCATTGTTAGCATCCAGGTATTTTATCTTAAACATTATTTCCATGAGTCAGAATAAACAGAAGTTTTCATGTTAAGTAAAAGCTATAGTGAGAAAAATATTATTAAGAATTGTTAAGACAACCCTGTCATTTTTCACAAAAGGGCTACCTGTAAGGAAAAGAATAGTACTTTATTTTAATATAATAAAAAAACAAGTTGAAAATATAATGTGAGGTTCTCAGTCCCTGGTTTTTGGTTTAACTGGTAGTATGGGCTATAGGCATACATATTATTTTAAATTGTATTTAGTTACCAGCACCACTGATTGTGGTCTATTTCTGTCCAAGAGCCTGGCTCTTAGTAGATGCTTAAAATGTGATGGTTGAATGCTGGTTCAATATCAAAACTATCCCAGTTTCCAAAGCTCATTAAGTAAAATCACACATTTATGGAATGCCAACTTCTTTAGGAAGTACAACTTTCAATTTTTTTGTTCATTCTTTCTTTTGTTCTTTCTTCTAGTTCCTTCCTTTACAGTCATATCCAGCATAAAAATGTTGTAAATTACATTCTTAATGATAAAGCTGACAGTGATACCAGTTAACATGTGTTAGCCTAACTTGTGAAAATCCCAAATTGCTGACAGTATTGTAGCCTTTACAGTGAAAATCAATGGGTTAAATTGGCTAGAACAATAAGGGGAAGAAAGGTAATGATGAGTGACAAAATGAGAGAGAAACCTGCAATGCAGGAACCAGCAAAAAATTGATGAGACACTTTAGATGGTTAGTTATATGTTTTTAAAGTGGTAGCTGAGAATTTTATTTATTTACCTTTCTCTAGTGAAGTTAAAACACAGGACTTCTTATTGAGTGCTTTTCTTGGGTAAAAAAGGCAGGCTCTAATTAAGATTAGGATTATAGAGAATGCATTTGCCAAGGATATGTAGGAGATAGAGGTCAGTAATTGAAGCACTTCTTGGAAAATGTTTCATTTTCACCAGAATGAAAAACAAATCAATCATTTATTAGCAGTATAACTCTGTGAAACCACCCTTGCATGTTTGAACAAAAATGGCATGCCTGGTTCTGGACAGAGATAGTTATAATTAAGCATTAAGCAGGATGCATTTTGGCTTACTTACTTTTTGCTGAAAATAAAGTACCACTGGATAGTGACCATTTGGGTGGTTCCTATAGATGGAATCTCTGACATTGGTCTCATAAGGCTTTTGCTTATGGATTGCTTAAGACATTTTTCAGGTTCAGAATTCCAGGGAAACAGCTGACAACCAGATTGAAGCCTCTCACAGAAGAACAGAATCAGCAGGAGAACACAGATTCTTCATTTCCCTGTCCCATGACTTCATCCTACACTCTTTGACCAATCAGCTATCTCTACACTTCAGGTGACTCTAAAATTCTTAAAATCCCTTACTCCAAACTCCTTGGGTAAATGGATTTAAGGTTTTCTTCCATCTCATTCCTCATTGGACAATCTCTTTCTATGCTGCAAACCCAGTGTCTCTGTGTACTGACTTGCTGTGTACATTGAACAACTGGCCTGTAATGGTTACACTTGCAGGAATCTAGTCCAAGAGTTCATTAGAGGATCTAAAAATGTGTTTTTAGAATCATGTATTCTGGAAAAATTCCAAGTGAAAGATATTTGAACTGAAACTCTCTAAGACCCCTTTTTCTTTCTATTCTACCTTCCCCTTCCTCATACTTTACATCATGTCTGGACATTAAAGTACCAATGAATATTTTGACACTTTAATGGATCTGGCTGTGGGAACAATGACATGGGGAAATATTTAGCTGACTTTTAAGGGTATATGTTTATGTAGCCAAGAGTTTCTTCTCTGTGGCATTTAAGAACAGTTAGATCTATGATGGTGGTACTAATAGGAAGGGAAAGAGCAAGGGGCTACAAGCAGGACTGGTTTCATGGGAATGTGATCATATGATTTATAGTGCCCAGCACTTAGAAAGGTTCTGTGCTAGGTTGGGTGCAATGGCTCACACCTATAATCCCAGCACTTTGGAAGGCTGAAGTAGGGTGTTGTCTGAGCCCACAGGTGTCAGACCAGCTTGGGTAACATGATGAGACCTCATCTCTACCATAAATCAAAAAATTAGCTGGGCATGGTTGTACATGCCTGTAGTTCCAGCTATGAGGCAGAAGGATCACCTAAGCCCAGCAGGTCATGGCTGTGGTGGCCATGAGCGTGTCATTGCACTCTAACCTGGGCAACGGAGTGAGACTCTGACTCAAAAAAAAGAAAAAAAAGAAGGGTTCTGTGCTGCCTTAATTGTTGGTCATCACTTTCTTGAAATTATTAATTCTTTTTGCACAAGAAACCCCACAAATTATGCAGCCAGTACTGGCTCCAAGCTCCTTCTACAAACATTGATAATAAACATTCAGATTGTGACCACACTCAGCTCATTCTTAGCTTCTTTTAAGACAAAAGTTGACTCTAAGTGGTTAACTAATTCATCATTTTCTGATAGTTACACTTTTCTTTTCAAGTTTATCATGCAGATGAAATTCTTTAAGCACACATATATTAATGTGGATTTTTCTTAAATATTTCAAGGATAATAAGGTTGTCTGTGCATTATGTCTGTCCGAAAATGTATAAGCTAAACAACCTTTCAAGATCTTTAAAAAAAATTTCAAAGTCTCATAAGAGAAACTCGAATATGAAAGAGATGTCCAAGTTACTCACAACATTGCTAAATGGAAAACAAATCATTTAACTGAAAATTAAAAAGCCTCTTTGGAAATATTCAATTAAAAACAGTAAAAAAGGAAATACTCCTGGTTTTGAGGTATATGATTCTAACTTTAAAATTGATTTACTAAATATATGAGAGAAAAATCAGATGACTGATAAAAATCTATAAACATTATCCTGGCATCCAGAAATTAACAGTAAAAAGATTATAAATTAACAATCTAATATTATCCCTCAAGGAATTGGGAAAGTGGCCAGGTTTGGTGGCTCAGTCAATATTCAAAGCACTTTGGGAAGTCGAGGTGAGTGAATTGCCTGAGCCCATGGATTTGAGACCATCCTGGGCTGCTTACAATAAAGATAACATTTCAATAAATCAAAAATTAACTGGATGTGGTAGTATGCATCTGTAGTTCTGGTTACTTGGAAATCTGAGGCGGAAAAATTGCTGGAGCCCAGAAGATTGACACTGGGGTGACTGTGAGTGTTCCAATGCACTCCAAACTGACGGAGTGAGACTCCAACTCAAAAAAAAAAAAAAAAGAAAGAAATTAAAAAAGCAAAAACAAGCCGGGCTCGGTGACTCAGCCTGTAATCCCGCACCTTTAGGAGGCTGAGGTGAGTGGATTGCCTGAGACCGTGGGTTCGAGACCTCATCTCTACAATAAATAAAAAAATTATTAGCTGGGCGTGGTAGCGCGCACCTGTAATTCCAGCTACTCTGAAGGCTGAGGTGGAAGGATCGCCCCCCACCCAGCAGGTAGACGCTGCAGTGGCCGAGAGCGGCCACTGCACTCCAGTCTGGGAGACAGAGTGAGACTCCAACTCAAAAAAAAAAAAAAAAAGCAATAAGAAACCAAATTCATCACATGAATAGATGCAAGACTAAGAACCACATGATTATTTCATTAAACACAGAAAAAGCATGAGATAAAATTCAATAACGATTCTTTATTTTAAAAAAAAGCCCTCATACCTACGCATTCAAGGAACATTCTTCAAAATAATAAGAGCCATCTATGAGAAACTTGCAACAAACATCATACATCATGGGCAGAAGTAGAAAGCATTTCCCCTAAGAACTGGAACAAGACAAAGATGCCCACTCTCAGTCCTTCTATTCAACAGAGCACTGGAAGTAACACTATTTCTGATGGAGCCTTGATAGTTTATATTTGTTAACAAATACCAAAATGTTTCTTTCTTTTTTTTTTTGAGTTGGAGTCTCACTCTGTCGCCCAGACTGGAGTGCAGTGGCTGCTCCCGGCCACCGCAGCCTCGACCTGCTGGGGCTCCGGCGATCCTTCCGCCTCAGCCTTCCAAGTAGCTTGAATTATAGGCGCGTGCTGCCACGCCCAGCTAGTTTTTTCATTTATTGTAGAGATGAGGTCTCACCAAGTTTCCCAGGCGGGTCTCAAACCCACGGGCTCAGGCAATCCACTCACCTGAGCCTCCCAAGGTGCGGGATTACAGGCTGAGCCACCGAGCCCAGCTTAAATTTTTTTAACGTTCTAATCTTTTTAGATCATCTTTATTACCTTTTATTTTATTTTTAAATTAAATTAAATTAAATTTTAAACTTGGGTACATGTTAGGATTTATTATATAAGCAAGTTGCAGGTGAAGTTTGGACTTCTAGTGAGCTCTCTTTCCCCCGGTAGTGAACCTGACTCTTTTCCCCCCAATAATGGACCTGGTATATAACCAAGATTAGCTACTGAAATACAAACACATTAGCCTAGGCCTACACACGTCCAAGATCATCAAGATGACACTAAGTGAGAGAGATTGTTTTAGTTCCATTACAATTTTATGCGGAAACTGTATATATGCAGTCTGTTGTTTATGGACATGCTATTATGTGTCACATGAACAGAATTATTTTTCTATTCCATCCACATTTGTTGAAAATACTTTCTTGACATTTTTGTTAAAAAATATGCAATCTTATATGTGTGGGTCTATCTCCATATTCTGTATTTTTGTTTAATTGATCTATATCTATCTTTAGGCTAAAATCACATTGCTGTGATGACTGTAGGTTTATAGTAACTAATCTGATAGAAATTGTCGTACATTGGTTGGAATTGTGTAAAATAGTACAACCACTTTGGAAAACATACGATTTCTTATAAAGTAAAATTTGCATTTAACATATGATCCAACAATTCAATTCATAGGGCCAAGGAGAAATGACGACATATAATCCCAGAGATATTTTTCATGAATTTTTGTAGAAATTGATTCATAACGGTCCAAAAATGAAAAAAATGAATATTAAAAACCTTATTTTGATCTATAAAAGCCAGATCAAAGAGTACATACCATTATATGCAAAAAAGAAAAGAGAAATCTGATCTATAATGAAAGAAATATGATACATGGTTACATTGGCCCAGTGAATGGGACTACTCTGTGTAAAGGATACAAAAACACTGTCTGAGATGGAAATAATCTATATGTTAACTGTGGCGGTGCCTACACAGATGTTCCTTAAAGACAACACATGTTTCTTAACACGTATCCTTAAAGAAAACTTAAATAATTGTGTATTTAACATGACTGCTTTTATTAAATGCAAACTCCTTCACATTAATTTCAATTAAAAAAGAGAGAAAGAATGAAGACAAAGTAAAATGGTTAATGAAATGAAGGTATGCAAAATTCAATTTTTCCTTTCAAGATTAACTCGTTATTTCTCTCTTACCTTAAGCATTCAGTATATATTTTACTCTATTTGAATGCGCGGCACCATTATGTTAGTCACCCATGCATTTTGTGAAAGATGTGGGCCTG